>NW_026733101.1:0-145000 GCF_028476545.2 Physella acuta
CCGGAAAAATATGCCTGAAGAAACTCTGCTCTTCTCAATTTAGGACCCAGGATTTGTGATTGGATTTCTTATGCACAACTCATCCAATTGTCTATTAAACTATGGTGCCATATGTACTCAGATATGCTAAAGTGTATAAGAAAAAATATGTAAATAAAAGTATGTGTTCCTGTGTTTATAAATATATATAGTTGATTTTTAGTATATAGGTGATATATTGATAAAATAAATACCGAGAATGGTGCATTAAAAATGCGGTTTAATTATGGCTTAGATTAAATCTGATTGCCTTTAATGTCATACCACAGCACATACATAATTGTCGGTAATATAAGAATCATAAAATATGGTGCATAATACTGATATATACGGTTTTTAATAAAAGACAAATTATACCAATTATGAATTTATTAAAAATAAAAGTATCATTCTTTAATCAAATAAGTGTTTTTTAAGACACTTTTAATTGAAAGATTGAAGTCGGTGTTTACCTTTTAAAATGAATTAACAAAATACAATCTTACTAGTTACATTTACTTAATTCATATTTGAATTTTATTGATGTTTGTATAGTTACAAGCAAATTTAATAAAATGTAATATGTAGTATTTAACTTTTATATATTTAAAACTCTAACACAAATGTACCAACATTGGTTTTCGGTGTAAATACGTGGAAATCAAATCTTTTGCTTATACTTGTGAAGTAGATTTCTTCTTTTTAATCTTACATGTATTACAAACCGCCATCATATTATAAAACTAACACTATAAAACTAACACATCTAATAATAAAAAAAAATCAAAGCTTGTTCTGCAATCCATTATGGACTTAGAGATACAGGCTTGTCATAGATTTGAAAAAAATAAATACAAAAAAATTATTTTATGAGGGTAAAATCTTATTAACCCGGTGTAAGACAGCACACAATCAAACTATACCTGCATAAGACTAGACAAATTTTGGTCATCTAAATTTGACGTCACGCTTAAAAAAGATTTTTTACCTCCCCCACTTCCCTCCACTCAAATGACGTGACACCTCAACCTACAACCCCCCCCCCCCCCCCACACCCACCCCTCAAAATTTCAGTTGAATTTTTTTTCTTAAAATACGATATTTTTTCCAAAATCTTGTCTTAACTCTGTCAAAAAAGAGTATTTTAATCAATTCCTATTACAAGTTATTAAAATAGTTTTCTAAAACGCCGAAACAACGGCTAAATTCGTTTTCTAACATTTCTTTTTTTATCTTGCAAAAGTATGACGTCACACCATCGGAACACCCCCCCCCCCTCATCACACACCGTCACAAAATTACGGACCCCACTCCCTCTTACGAGTGTGACGTCATTTATGGACGACCCCCCCTAATGTGTAAGGACAGTGTAATCCTATTGCCTGAAACATTAGACTGTATTTTGTCCTCTGTTGTTCAGTTACAGGATCAGTTTGATGAGCCCACACAATACAAGTAGAAGCATAGAGATGGTCACTATTCCTTGTCCAGCTGGAGATTAATTCATAATATTCATACATTAGTTTTTATATATATAGTGTATAAGTAGTAAAAAAGCAGCATTATTATATGCTATTCTAATGAGTTTCAATAAAAAGTTGATAAAATATGTGGAAGCTTGATTTAAAAAATAGTAACAGGGGAGAGTACTTTTAGATACAAATCCAAGGGAAACAATGTAAGTAAATGAAAATTTTAACATATTTAAAAACTTCTAGTATTGATGCCTTATAGGAATAAAATAATAGACTTAAAAAAATAAGCAATAATATATGTTAAAACTCAAACTTACAACGAGAGAAACATAGACATAACGTTTTTTTTTTCACCAATGTTCTAATTAATTCAAATCACCCAAATGAATATTAAAATTATTTTAGAACATTTTTGAGGCATTAATATCTGCGTTTAATATAATTTCATTGACATTGAAAAAAAATTCGTTTGCCACGAAAATGTTCTAAAAGTTAAATAAGCAAATACTATAGACTTTTACAGATGTGTTGTGTGTGATGAGGGTTAGGTAAAGTTAATTCATGTTTTTTGTACGTGAATTAAAACACTTCAACTCACAACAATTGTTTCCTTCAAGTGTGTCGCCAGACATTATAGATTTATATAGATGGGTTGTGTGGGGTAAATAAAAACTCTAACAAATGTACCAACATTGGTTTTCGGTGTGATACGTGGAAATCAAATCTTTTGCCTATACTTTTGAGTAGATTTCTTCTTTTTAATCTTTACATGTATTACAAATAAAAAAAAAATCTGTCTATGAATAGGGCTGGTAAGTAGGTCACCAACCAGTTCTATAGCTCATGCAGATTTCATTGAGCCGTTGAACTGGTTAGTGACCTACTTACCAGCCCTATTAAAACACTTCAACTCACAACATGTGTTTCTCTCTTGTGTGTAGCCAGTAGCACACACACAGCGGTTTTTTCACACACACTGCGAAACTCCTCACCATCACAGTCATCCGTGTATTGACAAGGTTGACCCTTTGCTGGTAAATGATATTATTTTTTATAAAAATAGTTGTAATTATTCATTGAAACTATATCCTATTCATGTTGACAATAAAAAAAATATGTTTATCCAAAGCCGGTTTAATAAAAATACATTTTTAAAAATATAATATTATTAAGTAATAAAAAAACCAACTTAAAATAAATGAAAATAAAAAATATAATTAAATAATAATACAGATAATAATAATAATAAAGGAGATAGACATAGTACCTTAAATAATTAGTCATTATGTTTTTATACGTTACGTAAAAGTAAAACTCTATTTTTATTTCATGACTTGTGGCTATAGGTATTGTAACTTCTCTTATTTTATAGATTCGTTTAAAATGGTTCAGAGGTTTTTAAAGAGAAATTTGAGAAATGAAAAGTATACAGGAATAATGGGGAGCATGAAAAAAATGTCCTAAGCTCGATAGTAAGGAAAAAAAGTGAATTATTCAATAGAAGTGTATTATTAAATTTTATGTTTCTATTACAAATTGGCTGAGGATCAGTTGCTTTCTTATCAGGCATAATACTTGTTAGCTGACTATATTAACTTATTTTTTGTTCTTTAAATCGAATAATTTTAAAACAAATACTTTATAATAAAAAGAAAAATATATAAACAGCTATAATTTAGCCATGTAGCTTGCATTATAGTTTTAAAAAAAAACCTTAAATAATAAAACACCAATTTTCTCCTTTACAATCAACAACTAAAAATTATAATCAAGTTATAATAAAAAAAATCACAAACTTCACTAGTATTTATAAAAAACGTATTATCCGTGCTTAGTCAAATCATAAGAATGTGTACACAGTGGCGTAGTGAGGCCGGGTGTCACCCGGTGCGGCACTAATGGTGTCACCCCCCCCCCCCAGAGGCGTAGCGACCCTTCACGGGGACAAACTTTCAATTTTCGATTTGCATCCCCCCTCCCTCCACTCAAACTTTCGATTTGCACCTCTTAAAACACTATTTATCACTCGAATTATTGACTTAATTAAGTGGAATTATCATTTTTCTCTATATATTTTGCTATTTTTTGCCTTGGTGTCCCCCCCCCCCCTAAATAGGTGTCACCCTGTGCGGTCAACACCCCCCGCCCCCCCCCCCCCCCACCCACCCCCTCGCTACGCCTCTGTGTGTACTTACCTCCAATAGTGATACTTTTAGCTGCACTAGTTGCTGATTTAGCTCCCAATTTGACAGTACATATGTAGGTACCAGAGTCACCAGTTGCTGGTGTTTTGTTGGCATTTGTTATCTGTTATCAATTAAATTATTACAACCCCTATACATTATTAGAATAGCCATAAATCAATATATATATATATATATATATATATATATATATATATATATATATATATATAATGTATATATAAGCTTTAAAGTACGTTTATATATACATGTTATCAATTCTGCCATTACGACTGTTTTATGTGATAATGCTATTTCCTTACCTTGTAGACTCTACTGGTACCAACAGTGACAGAGTTTTTGGTCCAGACATACTGCATATCAGGGCTGTACGATGCTGTTTCACATGTTAGTTCATAGTCAGCTCCCTCGCTGTACGATTCCTTACTATCTGCATCATAGGTATCTGCTGTTGTGTTTATTGTTGGTGTTTGAATATTATCTGAAAATATAATTAACATAATTTAAAATACCTTTGCATCAACTTATAAATATATATATATATATATATATATGTATATATATATATATATATATATATATATATATATATATATATATATATATATATATATATATATATATATATATATATATATATATATATATAAGTTTGGTGTATGCTAATTATATCATTTTTCTGAGTGTGCTTCTTATAGTGTTGCAATAATGACACCGCTATTTTTGTTTTAAGGTCAATTTAACAACTTCAATATCAGTACAATGTCAGTTAACTACCTGAATGTCAGTTAACTACCTGAATGTCAGTTAACTCCTTGAATGTCAGTTAACTTTCTGAATGTCAGTTAACTGCTGGACTGTCAGTTAACTACCTGAATGTCAATTAACTACCCTGAATGTCAGTTAACTACCTGAATATCAGTTAACTACCCTGCATGTCAGCTAACTACCTGAGTGTGCAACGTTCACAGTGACTGTTAAAGTCTCATCTCCCATGGTAGCAGTGCACTTATACACGCCATCAACCGTAGCAGTAACAGCAACGGTGAGTCCGGATGTTGATGACAAGAGGGTTGCGCCCTTTTCCCATTTGTAGGTGGGTGCACCTGATGCACCGTCTGCTGTGGTGGCGAGGCAGGTCAGTGTGGCGTTGGTGCCAGTAACTGGCTGGTATTGCTGGGCTGAGTCCAGCTCAACAGGGCCCACGTTGACTACTATATCTATCATTTCTAGAGAGAGTGAGAGAGAGAGAGAGAGAGAGAAAGTGTGTTAAGTTTTTGTTACATGCAATAGTTGCTGATACGTATTTTTACTTTTTTATAAGTAAATAAAACAATTAATGTGAATACTTTTTTCTTTTACTTTTAATTATATATAGTAAAATAATTAACATTTCTTTAAATTATAAATAACAAAATGATATTTATTGTAAAGTTTTAAAAAAGTATTTATGTCTATTATTTTGTTATTTATATAATAAATATTAAAATTTAAATTTATAACTATTATAACAAAAGCTTTTATAAAATTGAAAAAGACATCTATTGATTTAGTAGTTTATATTAAAAAGTTTTAAAAAAAAATGCGGGAAATACGTTTATCAAATTAAATTTTAAAAATATTGTGTGTGAGGGACGGGGGACGGGGTGGGGGGGGGGGGGAGAGAGGATGATAATGTGAATGATTGGAATAAAAGGAAGTTATTGAGTCATCTTTTAACCTAGACATTATCTATTAATATAACCACCGTCTAAAAACTTGGTCATGTGACTCATTAGAATTAAAGGCATTCATTAAGTAAGCTTTTAACCTAGGCAGTGTTTATTAATAGGCCTATAAAAACTGGCTATGTGCTTGGTAATATGACTTGTTGGAATTCAAGGTATACAAACAGAGGCGTAGCGACCCTTCCCGGCGCCCTGGGACAAACTTTCAATTTGGCGCCTCCCCCCCCCCCCCCATATATTTTTTTTTATTTTTTTAATGCAAAACACTGCAACTAGAATGAACTTTTAATTTTTTTTTCAACCCACTTTAGCGCCTCCTAAGGTCGGCACCCGGGGTCATATGTACCCCCCCCCTCCCCCCCTCGCTACGTCTCTGCATACTACAGGTAAGCTAATAACCTTGACCTTATGTGTTAATTTAACCACTCGGGCGGATCTTTGTTATTTGGCTAAGGATTAAATACATAAACCAGGTAGCTTTATAATGCAAACATGCAGTTTTTAACTATAAGGAAGTGACTATTCGGACCCAGGGCCTAATAGCCGTTATTAGAATCCGGGTTCTTATAGCTATTGCCTCTATTCAGACCCAGCATTACTAGCGGCAATTTGTATTCAGACCCGGGTGCAAATAGCCATGGCCGCTATTTGGAACCAGCATTAATAAAGCGGCCGTGGCTATTAGGTCCCGGGCAGGTGAGGCTCCTTAACTGGGGACAGCCCCTCTTCTAGGAGAGACAACTCCAAAATTAAACAACTGCTGCCTTGTAGTGTGTTCTTGGTTGGACAAAGGCTATGGAAGCAAATCCAAAAAGAAAAGCAGTCTGAAAGCGGAGTTAATGGCCTCAATGGCGCATAACCTGTTGACACGTATACTTAATTGTGATTGAGGCGTGGTCGAGTCAGTAAAAGCTCATGGTTGATTAATTCGAGTTCAAACCCTCTGGCAGATAAGGCTCGATCCCCTCCAACACTAAAAATTAAGAACGAAGAAGAAGAAGAAGAAGAGGACCCACGCAGCCTAAATACAATCTCTTACGTTTAGCCACGACCGTGAGGTCACTGCTGGTCTTGGATATGTCGGAGCCCAGTGTAATATCACACGTGTATTTGGTTGTCCCTGGTTTCACAGTTATCTCATAGTTCAGTGAGGTTTTGTCTGATTGAGAAAAAATTATAATTAACTTTTTTTTTCACTAATTTCGTTGATCTATACAACTTTTCTGGGGAGGTCAAAGTAAATATTTAAAAAGATCAATTGTCAAAGACGCTGGAATATCATGGACCGAACTCGAAGGAATCGCCTAATCTTCAGCACAATAGCAAAGATGATTGGCACAAGGCAACCACAGCAGTGATGAAGTTAGGAATCTTTTTTAGACCTAGCGATCCATCTGGCAGATGAAGTAGAGTTTATATGTTTCTTGACCTCAACGTATGAAGAGATATGGTGGTCAGTACTATGCCCAGCCGCCTTTACTTTCCCTAATATGAGTTAGGTACCCTTCAGAGCTGAGTGGACGAGGTGGGGGGGGGGCTGGCTGGTTTTCTTAATACAGAAAAACAGAAAAGAGAAATATTTACACCTCCATTCTTCGCTCACTAGAAAAATCTGGCTAGCTCTTATTAAAAGGAGACGTAATTAATGCATAATGTAACAGAGAAGAAAAATCATAATTTTAGTAGTTGATAATCCTAGCTATGTATAGAAAAAAGTGGACATTGGTTTTTTTATATTAAAAAAAAGGTTGAGGCCTCCACAAGTCGTTATTAAACCTATTATTAGCTCTTATCAAAAGTAGACTTTACTAATCTTCAAAGAACATTGCAACGAAATATATAGACTCTATATTTTTGACGTCGGTGAATTTGGCTTTGGTTTAAAAAATTTACCTGGCACTTTTGATCCCCCTATATACCACCTGTAAGTCAGGTAAGGGAAGTCGTAGTCTTCTCCACAGGTCAGCGTGTACGTGTTTCCCACACCAAACAGATCGTTTTCGCAATCTGACGTCACCACAGGTGTCTCAGTGGCTAAAATGGGGATGAACGTAAAAAGTTGTTGAAAAACTCGTTTAGGTCTAACGTATTAATTAATAACAAGAAAAAAATAAGGTAATTCAATTAAAATCAGAATTTCTTCCAGGCATCTCTTCTGTCCACTCACCCCGGAAATTTTAGTTGCGCCCCCCCCTCCCGCCCCCGAAAATTTCAAGTGCCCTCCCCCCCCCCCCCCCCCCACCCGGAGAAAAACTCTGGAAGAAACACTGATTAAAAGGTATGCATGAACAAAATTTAAACATGAAGAATAAAGTTTTAAGTTCACTAGCAAAGCCTGCTAGGTCACTTTTGGGTGATTTAAAGGAAATCGATTTTTAAATTATTTTTTGATTAATTATCTTAAGAATTTTCGATATTTTACTATTACATAAATTATTTTAATAAATACCTTTTACAACAAAAAAAAAATATGTATGCTACTTAATTGCCACTTAATTAAGAAGGCTGTAATAGTAACTTATTTCTATTTTTTACTTTCGCGTATATACGAAGTATAGAGAAAGTCTTGTAATCGTGCAAAAAAAAAATCGAGATTTTTACAAATCTCGACGTTTTACATCTCACTGATACGGAAAAACATAATTTTGCAATCTTGTCCGTATGTCTGTGTGTCTGTGTGTGTGTGTGTGTCTCTGTGTGTGTGTGTGTGTGTGTAAACACGATTACTTGAGTACCGTTACAGCTAGGTTGCTGAAATTTCATATATAAGTATTTTATCAAAATCGTAGATCCGTATCAACTTTTGAGCGATTTCCGATAACCGGAAGTGGTACATTTTCTACTTTGAATTTTTCAAAAGCCTATAACTTGAGTACTATTTCAGATAGATAAATGAAATTTCACATGTAAGTAGAAGATCTGATTCTCTACCTTCTGTCACATTTTGAGTAATTTTCGTTGACCGGAAGTACTAATTTACGCTATTTCCGATTTCTCAAAAAACGCATGTAAATTTATAAAGTACTAATAATATTGCGCACTATTATGCACATTTTGTTTTGGCGTTCGCTTCATGCGCAATTCTTTTTTCGATGAGATTCTATTTTTAAAAGTTTAAGTAATTAAGAACCATGTCTATATTCCAAGTTATATAAGAATATTCGAGAAAGTTTAGGGGAGATCACTCCCGGTTTATTAAAAAGTGGACTTTGCAGGTTTTGCAAGTGGCATTCTCGTAAAAAAATATAGAAACCACTAGGATCCTACTTACTCAAAGTTCTAGCATTCAATAATACATTATTAAAATCAATAAGATACTACCTACACAAAGTTTTAGCATCCAATAATAAACTATTCAAATCAATAAGATCGTATTTACTCAATTGTTTTAGCATCCAATAATAAACTATTGTAATCACTAGGTAACTACTTACTCAAGTTTTTAGCATTAAGTGTGTATGTATTTGAGTCTGAATCCAATCCGACTCTAGCCTCACAACTATAGACACCATTATCAGCAGCTGTTAGTCCATTGATCTACAATATAAACATCTGTTCAAGTTTTTTAACAATCAAACACGTGGTTACGCCTTAGTTTGGTAGTATTTGATGAGAGATAGCTGGGGACAGCAACTCTTGTGGTTTGTTTTTGGTTGAACAAAAGTTGAGGAAGCAAATAAAAAAAAAGTAGGCTGAAATCGGAGTCAACGGCGTATATGGAGCATAACGAGTTGAAATACTTAATTGAATTTGAGGAAATCCCTTCCAATTTTGAATTTTAAGAACGATGAAGGAAAAATAAGATAGATTTAGCAAGTGAGTAAAAACTTAAAAAAACTAGGATTTAAATTAGAAGTCACTATTGTAAAACAGATTAGTATTTTGTAGGTTGAAACTTATATCATTGAAAAAAGATGGCGATGGATGGGGCACGTCCTAAGAATGAATCCAGAAGACATCGCAGGAATGGTGCCAAACTGGACGCCTCAAGGAAAGAGAAAACAATGAAGGCCGAAGGAGGAGTGGAGGCGCGTGGTGGAGAAGCAACTGGCAGAGGCAGGACTGTCATGGGGGCCTGCCAGGAAAATTGGTGGTGATTAACAAAAGTGGAGGGAGCTTTCTGTGGAGTCCCCATGTGTCTTAAGTACAAAAAGGAAAAGAAGAGGAGTTTGAAACTTGAATCTTTCGTGGGTTCGGGTTGCATTTGAAACTCTTGGGAGAAGGGGGGGATAGGGTAAAGTATATATTTTCTTAAAAAGTGATATAATTTTACAATTTCGTCCAGGGTGTGTTTTCGGTGGTGGGGAGGGTTGACGTGGTCGAGTCGGTAAAGCTCATGGTTGCTAAACCGAAAAGTCTCGAGTTCGAACCCTCGGGCAGATGAGGCTCGTTAGCTGGGGACAGCCGCTCTTCTAAGAGAGACAACTCCAAAATCAAACAACTTCTGCCTTGTAGTTTGTTCTTGGTTGGACAAAGGCTATGGAAGCAAATCCAAAAAGAAAAGCAGGCTGGAATCGGTATCAACGGCCTATATGGCGCATAACCAGTTGACACGTATCCTTAATTGTGATGGAGGCGTGGTCGAGTCGGAAAAAGCTCGTGGTTGATAAATTCAAAAAAGTTTCGAGTTCAAACCCTCTGTCAGATAAGGCTCGATCCCCTCCAACATTAAGAACGAAGAGAAGAAGAAGGTGGTGCGGAAGGTAGACTTGCTACCAAAGGCGTAGCGACCCTTCCCGGGGACAAGCTTTCGATTTACACCCCCTTCAAACTTTGGATTTGCACCCCTCCCCTCAAACTTTCGATTTGCACCCCCCTCTCCTCAAACTTTTAATTTGCACTCCCTCTCCTCAAACTTTCGATATGCACCCCCCCCCCCCAAACGTTTGATTTGCACCCACCACTCAAACTTTCGATTACTTTTTCCAAACCATTTTGGCGCCCCCTGAGGTCGGCGCCCGGGGACATATGTCCCCCTCTGCCCCCCCCCCATAGCTACGCCTCTGCTTGCTACCCCTCCCCGTAGAGATATCTAAAAGAAACCCTGTACCCATCGTATAAACAGATTCTATTTATAATCTCCCAGCCCTAACTTACCTGTAGGGCCTCATCAGTGATGTTAAACAAAGTATTGCCTCCTTTTTTCCACGTGTAGGTCACTCTTCGAGGGTCAGTTGTCCTGACTAGACAGTACATGTAGACAAATCCCCCCAGAACTGGTTTGGTTGGATACACATCAATAGTTACTCTTTCTATTAGCTTAGGTTCTGTTGATACAAAGTGTATTGATATAATTAGACATGTAGGTTTAGAATTTAGATTAATGAAGCAAGTTTATAGATCTAGTCTAGGTTGTCGCACTTGGTTTTATTGAATGCATAAATCAAAATGTCGTTTTATATTGTATTTTTAAGAGGGGGTAACATATTTTAAATATATTTTATGTTTGCTTTAATCATCGAAAATTTGCTACATGGTAATTTTTATCTGTAAATTATTTAAAAATAAAAGCTCTACAAAACAACAATATAGAAATGTATTCATTTAAGAGTAATTTGAGCTGAGGCCACACTACTCATCAATGTGCTAAACAATCGTCATGTTTGGCTATGAGACAGATGAAGTCAGTGTTTCTTTCAGACTTTTTTCTCCTGGGGGGGGGGCACTTGAAATTTTCGGGAGGGGGGGGGGGGCGGTAGACTTTCTTCGGGGGGGGGGGGGGGGCGGACACTGTTAAAAGTATATATTTTCTATAAAAATTATATATATTTCTTTTGTTCGGGGGGCGGTAGAATTTTTTCGTGGGGGGGGGGGGGATGCCTGGAAGAAACTCTGGATGAAGTAGAGTTTCATTGGCCTCACCATACAGGGGTATGATGTGGTCAGCAATATGCCTAACCATCTTAGTTTTCTTAACCTGAGCCATGTACCCATCAAAGTTGGGCGGGCTCAATGTCGTCCTACGGGCTCAAACCCGGGATCCGAACTACAGACTTTACGTTAGCAGTCGGAACCTCTACCATCTCACCATCTAGACAGGCCTATGTATCTGATAATACTTGGTATTTGTCTGATAGTATAAACTATTTGTCTTAAATTATATAAAAGTCCTTACTATGTGCCTGAGCATATTTCCGATTAGTACTCACAATTTGTTTGATAGTACTCATAATTTGCCTGAAAGTACTCACAATTTGTCTAATAGTACTTTCGATTTGTCTGATAGTACTTACAACTTGATAGTACTCACAACTTGATAGTACTCACAACTTGATAGTACTCACAACTTGATAGTACTCACAATTTGATAGTACTCAAAATTTGTCTAAAAATACTCAAAAATTTCTGATAGTACTCAAAATTTATCTGATAGTACTTTATATTATTCTGATATTTTTCACAATGTGCCTGAAAGTACTCACAATTTGTATGATAGTTCTTAATATATGTGTTATAATACTCAACATTTGTCAGATAGTACTCAAAATTGATCTTATAGTACTCACACTTTTGTCTGATAATACTTTTAATTTATCTTATATTTATCACAATTTATCTGATAGTACTCACCACTTATATGATAGTACTCACACTTGTTTTTATAGTCTTTTAAAGGTGACTTATAATACTCATCACTCGTCTACATGTACTCACCAACAACAAGCTGCACAGACTTAGACGTGTACACAACACCTTTCACCGTAGCACTGCATGTGTAGGCTCCATTGTCTGAGTCTGAAAGACTGTTCGTTGTAAATGATACTGTGTTCTTGCCGGTAATAGGTGACCCATTCTTCTTCCACACGTAGTTAGTGATATCGGATGCTGAAACTGGGTTTAAAAAAAAAAGATAACTAAAGCATATATGAACCGGTTTCTTTCAGAAATTTTTACTACGGTGTGTGTGTGTGGGGGGGGGGGGGGGGGGGGTGGGGGTGGGGTAGTGGTAAAGAGGTCACTTAAAACTTGAGGAGGGGGGGGGGGATACTCAAATTTACTTGGGGAAAGGACACTGGTTAAAGTATATATTTTCTTCATAAATGATATGTGTTTTTATTTTTCCCCTTGGAGGGGGGGGGGGGGCGGAATCGTCCATTGGAAGAGATGCCTGAAAGAAACTCTGCGTATGAAAAAAATTCATGTTGAAAAACATACATATTTTGTACACATTGGCACCTTTTTAATACTAAAACCTGCGACTTGACCCATATACATATTCAAACAACAAGTCTCTTGAGATGTGTCCCCTATGTTATAGAAAAAGACGATAATAAAAAACTCACCAATGAGATCCGTGTCATTGATCGCACAGAAGACCGTCACAGTACTGCCAGCTTCAGCATAGGCTATTGGAGGGACGTCAGGTCTGGGTCCATTCGGGTCTGCTGGTGGGTTACTAGGGTCCATGTTCGACAAGAAAACTCCAGCTATCGCGGCTGCAATATATATATATATATATATATATATATATATATATATATATATATATATATATATATATATATATATATATATATATGTATATATATAAATATTTTGTCGCATTCGGGCAAGTGTCCATTCGGGCACATGTCGCATTCGGGCAAGTGTCCATTCGGGCATTTGTCGCATTCGGGCAAGTGTCCATTCGGGCGTTTGTCGCATTCGGGCAAGTGTCTATTCGGGCATTTGTCGCATTCGGGCAAGTGTCCATTATGGAAATCGGCTTTTTCACGAACGGCATTCGGGCATGTGTCTTTCGGGAATTTTCATTTTCTGCCAATAACTTGTTGTCCAGTTTCCATAGTTCGGGTATTTACAATAATGCAAAGTTCCTCTTTCAGACCTAATGATCTACAGAGCAGATGATGTAGAGATCATTTGTTTTATGACTTCGGCATATGAAGGGGATAATGTGGTCCACACTATACCCAACAGCCTTTAATTTACTAAAAATGAGCCAGGTACCCATAAGAGCTGCGTGGACTCTGGGATCCAAACAGCAGATTTTTGGGGGTGTGGGGGTGGAAAGGTAAGGGGGTCATGAAGCGAAGACCTGAAATACCGAATCTGGATGAAGATCCGAACTCAATACCTTTGGGCTAGCAGCCGAAAGCTCTTTCATTCGACCGCACGGTTCCGTATTTATAACAGCCTTATTATAAAATTAAGCTGAACAAACGCAACACACAAATACAACTTACATGCTATGGTAGGTGAGGTGACCTCCGCGCTGGTTGCGGGAAGTCCCGTAGGTTTGATCGTGTCAGTTGTACTGATCACACATTTGTATTTTGTAGCTGTAGAGGGAGTTGCTACAGATAAGGAATCGCCAGATGACCCCAACGCCACAGCCCCACCCACGAACCATTGGTAGGTCAAGGTCAGTCCAGATGGGATGTTGACGCACTTTAGGTTGAGAGTAGCGCCAGCGAATGCACGTGCAGGCATGCCAACCACCTGAGGTGCTATCGCAAAGTTTGTAGCAACACCATCTGAAATATTAACTTATCGATTAAATCTTATGGCAACATTTTTTTTTATCAGTCATATATTTTTTTTAAATGGTAAAATTGTCCACGCATCTAAAATTCTTTCTGTTGATAGCATTCTTCGTCATACTTTATTGCTAACTTTTTTTTACAATTGATTTGAAAATAAATGTGACAACCATAACTATTAGTATCAATCACCAATTGAAAAATAAAAGTATCAGATTTTTCTTCAATTGTTATCACTAAAACATGATTTTTCAGCCATTTCTTTGCAGGGCAGTACCTCCCTCTCCCCGTTTTCGGAAAATCCACCCCTCCTAGGAGCGTAAAATTAAACAAAAATTGAATTTTTATAGAAAATATATAGGCGTACTCCAATTCTCCGCCTACTTTCACTACCCACAAGTCTTGAGTGCCCGCGACCCCCCCCCCCCCCCCACACACACACACCCCACCCAACTTAGGATTTTAAAAAAGTCTGTAAGAAACCCTGCCACTAACCAATGACTGAAACTTTCACAGGTGCGCTGAAGGCTGTCTCGAAGTCTCCGGTGGTAAATTTTATCTTACACCTAGAAAAACAAGAGAAAAATATGAGAAAACAAAAAGATATAGATACATATCCAAATTAAATAAACACGGTTTTCATGCATTTTAAAATTCAAAGAGTTGCATGTGATCCAAGGACGGGGGTTTTGAACACAACATAGACCCATTGAGCCCAGATTTAATATTGTGTGTGAGTATTAATACTTTGACACTTTGGAGAATTTGAGAAACATTGGGATTTCGGTTGGTCGGGTCGTTAAAGCTCATGATTGGACCCCTAAAAGACACATGTTCGAATCCCAGGAAGATGAGGCTTGTTAGCTGGGGACAGCCACTAGAAGAGACAATTTCAAAATCAAACAACTGCTGCCTTGTAGTTTGTTCTTGGTTGGACTAAGTCTTTGGAAGCGAATCCAGAAAGAAAAGCAGGCTGTCATTTGCCTATATTGCACATAACAAGTTGACACGTTATACTTGTGTTGGAGGAAATCCCTTACAACATTAGAATTAAGAACGAAGAAGAAAAAGCTACTTCAATTTCAATTTATACCTTCTGGGATAAAATGTCAACTTAACGCATTCACTGTTTATTGTTCTTATGCAAATAGTTATGCCACATTTAATTACTGTTGATATTTTTAACTTTTAACGTAAGAATTTATCTATCTTGTCGTATGCTGTTTTTATTCTAAAACAAATATTTATGGCAAATTTAATTACCCTTAATATTTTTAACTTTTACCAAAATAGTTTATCTATCTTATCGTATCCAGCTAAATTTAACTTTTCCTTAACCTGTAGTCTCCAGTGTTGGCAGTTATCACACTTGTCAAAATGAGTTCACTGTTGATTTTGTCAGTCAATGGCGTGTTATCTTTTGTCCATACGAACGTCCCGTCCCCATAGTTTGGGTTACATACAAGTTTGATGTCTTTCCCTACCAACACTTCTCCGCTTCCTGCGTTCACAATAAACAATTACATTGAGGATAAACATTGAAATGCGTAATAATTTAACAAATCTACATCCATTGTTAGGGAGATTTTATTGAAAATTTGTAAGCGAAAAAAAAAAAACAACGAAATCTATTATTGATTACTTAAGCAAGGAAATTCATAATAATTTAACTATTCTACATACTTTGTTAGAGCGATTTTGTAGAAAATAGGTTAGCGAAAAAGAAGAAATATTTTATTACATACTTAATTAAGAAAAGCAAATATAATCTTATCACAGGAAAGAATCTAAATCAATAAGAACACAGCTAGGATAGATGACTGTGCGGGTGGGATAGTTTTGTCTCAACGAAATGTAGTTAAAAGTTTTCAAAGGGAAAGAACATTGTTTGAGGAATGTTACAGCACTCAACCACCTATACCCTCTTAAATATTCATATAATTCGCATATATATATATATATATATATATATATATATATATATATATATATATATATATATATATATATATATATATATATATTTAAAGAGAGATATAGAATGATTCTGCAATTTTTAAAAGAATTCTTTGTAAAAATACTGAACTACTTTTAGATTTACCTATACTCATTGTTGCGTAGCTATCTGTGGTTGATGGCCCGAGTTTTGGAAGCACATCTATTTTAGGCATGACCTCACCTAGAACGAAAGTAAACAATAACATATTGTAATGTAGTTTGTGAATCAAGTATGAAGTGAAGTACGCAACATATAAACACACTAATAGGAAAAAAACTTAGCCTCAAATTTAAACAAAAATATCGTTTGGAATTAATATAAAAATATAAATTATATTGAAAAAACATCGTTAAAATCATAGATACAAATTTGTTTGCCCAAGGAATTTAACACAGAGAATAGGGCATAGATGCTGGATAAAGCACCAGTATCTAAAATGCACACTACACAAATACGTGTTGGTTTTTACTTTTTCGAAAAGGCCTACGAAATATAGAGGAAGTATTGTAATCGTGCAAAAAATAGATATCTCGATTTGTGATCGAGATTTTCACAAATCGCGTCGTTTTACACCTCCCTGATTCGGAAAAAACATAGAATTTTGTCCAGAGGCGTAGCGATGGGGGGGGGGGGGCAGGGGGGGGTACATATGTCCCCGGGCGCCGACCTTAGGGGGCACCAAAATGGGTTGTAAATAGAAATTAAAATGTCATTTTAGCTGCAGTTTGAGGGGGGCGGTGCAAATCGAAAGTTTGAAGGGGGGGGGGGGGGGTACAAATGGAAAGTTTGCCTCTGATTTTGTCCGTATGTCATTTGTGTATGTAAGTGTGTGTGTGTGTGTATGTCTGGGAACATTATAACTTGAGTATCGTTACAGCTAGGTTGATGAAATTTTATTTATAAGTATCATATCAAATTTGTTGTTCTGTATCAACTTTCCAACAACCGGAAGTAGAGCTTATTCTACTTTTGGTTTTTCAAAAGTCTATAACTTGAGTACTGTTTCACATAGACAAACGAAAATTCACATGTTAGTAAAAATCTAATTCTCTGCCTTCTGTCAAATTTTGAGAAATTTTCATTTGATCTAAAGTGGTACTTTATGCTATTTCCGATTTATCAAAAAAAAAAACGCATATGAATTTATACACATTGTTTTCCGTTCTTCTGGTGTTCAATTCTATTTTCATCGAGATTCTATTCTATTTTTTTAAAATTAAGTATGTGAAAACTGATTTAAAATCATGTCTATACCCCGAGTTTCCATCTCTGTAGTGTTATATACGAATATTCGAGAAAATTAAGTGAAGATCATTCCTGCTTTATTTGTTTTGTTTTAAAAGACATCAAACTATACTTAAATTTATCGGCGTGGCAGAGTCGGTAAAGCTCATGGTTGCTAAACCGAAAAGTCTCGAGTTCGAACCCTCTGGCAGATGAGGGGACAGCCTCTCTTCTAGGAGAGACAACTCCAAAATCAAACAATTGCTGCCTTGTAGTTTGTTCTTGGTTGGACAAATCCAAAAAGAAAAGCAGGCTGAAATCGGAGTCAATGGCCTCAATGGCGCATAACCAGTTGACACGTATACTTAAATGTGGTGGAGGTGTGGTCGCGTCGGCAAAAGCTCATGGTTGATAAATTCGAAAAAAGTCTCGTGTTCAAACCCTCTGGCAGATAATGCTCGATCCTTTCCAACTCTAAAAATTAAGAACGAAGAAGAAGAAGACTTATATCGACTCCAATGGTCTACTCACCAATGCATCCTGTCCGTGTCGACACCAAACCACTCTCGCAGTCACACACCCCACTCGTGCACGTGCCTGCCACATGCAGAGACGAGTAGCACGTGTCGTCGGTCGTGCAAGACGTGGCACCTGTGTACTCCCACAGTGCACCTGTCAGTGAAAAATTATAGTACGGTGAGGTGCACTTGAAGCGGCGAATAAAATCCACTAAAACTAAAATGGAGTTTACTGCCGTTGACACATTTCGTGTCGTTTAGCAATTTTAACACAGTGCTTCTCTTTTAGACATATTTCTCCGATCGAGGAGGGAGGAGGGGGGGGGGAATGGGGACAAACAAAATTGGGGGAGTGGGGGGCGGACACAGGAGAAAAAAGTATATATATATATATATATATATATATATATATATATATATATATATATATATATATAGTGTCGTTCGTTCTCTAATAACTTTCATGTACTTTTTAATTTCCTAAAGCCATTTATTTTAATGTTTCCCTCTTTCTCTTGTTCCGTTTGGATTTATTGAAATGCCGTATGCCTTGTCTGGTTAGAGTTAACGTATGGCATATTAATCTCCATCTTCGTTTTCAGATTTTATGTTCCCCTTGAATTTGCTTTGCCTGTTTTTTTTCCTATACTGCTGTGTTATGTACTTTGCCAAATTTATTACACTTATTCTCCAAAAATTCATTAGATCTTACGGATGTAATTTGCCCCAATTTAATTGCATTTTAAAGGTCTGTGTTCACAAATCTGGATACTGTGTTACGAAGAATCAAATTTATCTTGTAATTCATAAGCAATATCCATGCTTCACAACACAACATATCAAGACGAATTCTAATTTTGTAATGTCAAATTAGGTATTCTAACTATTGTAATTTTTTTTTTTTTTGCGAAATCCACTTTCCAACTAATAGAAGATAGTTATCTCTGAAAACCATTCCACAAGTAAGAATACATAAACATTAAGGTGATACCTATACCGGTAAACCGGATTTTTAGATTATTGATTTCAGCCACAAATTATATGATATAATAAACAATATGATCATTTTTATTTTAGATACTTTGCATGTCAATGTGGATAACTAGTTTATTTGTGAAGATACACTGAAAAAAGTTGTCATATTGTTTATGATATCATTGTTCATGTCTGTGCACAGTTTCATTGAAATTTATAAACTTTTTTTTTTCTGATTTTGTTGTGAATTTGTAAAATTGTAAAAACAATTACACCTTTTTCTTAATTAAAGGAAAGAAAACAACTTTTTGAAAAACTAACTTTTGTTTTTTTTGTCTTTGAATTGTCATACTATTAGTACACATTTACTATTTGTAGCTGAAATTAAATAATCTAAAAAAAAGGGGTCTACCGGTATAGTTATCACCTCAAGCTCTATAATTGCGATGCCGTCCGTAAATACACGGATATTGGGAACGAATGTAGAAATATTAATTTTTAAAACTTAAAAAAATAAAGTCATGGGTCGACGTTGTCGGGTAAGTAAAGCTCGTGTCGGCTAAATCTAAAATCTCCGTCTTCAATACCCCATGCAGATGAGACTCCATAACTGTAGACAGTGACCCATCTAGGAAAGCAAAAAACATAACAAACAATAAACTTCTGCCTTGGTTGAACAAATGGGTCGTCCATAAATGACGTCACACTCGTAGGGGGTAAGGGGGTCCGTAATTTTGTGACGGTGTGTGATGAGGGGGGGGGGGGGTTCAGATGGTGCGACGTCACACTTTTGCATTATAAAAAAGCAATGTTAGGAAACGAATTTTAGACGTTTTTTTGCGTTTTAGAAAACTGTTTTAATAAATTGTAATAGGAATTGATCAAAATACTCTATTTTGACAGAGTTCAGACAAGATTTTGGAAAAATTTAGCTGTGTTTAAAAAAAATTCAACTGCAATTTTGAGGGGGCTTGTAAGCTGAGGTGTGACGTCATTTTAGGGGGGGGGGGTCTGGCTTTTTGTGACGACGTTTGACGGAGGGGAGGTAAAAATCGTCAAAAAAAGCGTGACGTTATTTATGGATGACCCCAAAGACTATGGAAGCAAATACAAACAGAAAAGCAGGCTGAAATCGAAGTCAACGGCCTATATGGCGCATACCAGATTGATACCTAATATTTAATTGTGTTAAAGAAAATCCCTTCCAATATGACAATTAAGAATTAAGAAGAAGAAAGAAACATAAGTCGATTTGTTTGTCAACGATCCTGTTTCAATTAATATTTGGCAAAGACGAATGAACAAGATATTAAAAAAAAAAGAAAAGAAAAAATAACTCACCAATCTGGAGAATCAAGACAACTGTCCACCACGACGCCATCCTCAGCAGACACCGAACTGGATCTGAATGTGGATCTAAACGGTGCCTGGGCATAGTTATATTTGTTTTAACTCAACGTAACTACTAGCAACACTGCCAGGCAACAGCGTTTGTTTATTTGTTTGTTCGTTTACAGGTTCATTCGAGTTTCGTTTACAGGTTCATGCAAGTAACCACCAACACTAGCACCAGATTAAAGGGCTGGGGTGGTTTCTAGGGAACTATTCAAGTGCTAACACAGTTCTAAAGATGTTAGCGATGTTAAATGTTCTTGAGCAATGGAGCAGTACTCATCCTTTGAAAACGGTATTAAAAATATATGACGCATTTCGGTTCGTTTATTCACAATAGCCTTGTGATGTGTAGCTGACTCGCCTTAGAGAAACTAAAGCGACTGGACATATTGCTGACCACACTATCCTCCAATGTACCATGGTCATTGAAACAGAGGAACTCTACTTCACCTGCCTCATTTGTCTTAGGCATGAACGTGAAAATATGACGATGACTTAAACCCGTGACGTACTCTCTTCCTCCTGAAGATATTAGAAATTTCAAATGTTATTGATCAATGAAGAAGTACTCAGCATTTGAAGACTGCATTAAAAATTTATTACCCAGATGGTTTCGTTTATTTACAATAGATTTGTGATAATTTGAACAATATACACTTAATATGCGTTGTTCTTTTTTCAGATTCTGAAACGATAGTAACCATATCATAGCACAGTTCTTTCTGTACGTTTCCTATTCTTATTCTGAGAACCGGGTAGGTAAAAATAAAGTATTACGCGTTCGATTCTATACAAAATATTGTAATTAATCCACCGAAACTAAGTTTTGTGAAATGAATATTCGTTTACAAATTCCATTTTGTTCTAAACTATTTTTTTTTATATTGAAGACAAGTAAAAATATGTTTAAACTAAAATGTAAACGAGACAACGACCAACTAAGTTATGCATGTTTTGTCTGTAATGTATTCAAGTTATTAAAATCTAGCAGAGTACTTTGTGGAGTGAGTGGTCTAGCGGAAGAGCATGTGTCAGGAGGTTGAAGGAAAGACAGACACAAGACAACACGTTTCCTTAACAATCTGTTTTGGGCGGTTCTCTTCATATGGGGCCAATTCCAGTACTACGCATTCTTTTCTGGGTGTTCTTTTCATCTGGGCCATCAAAGTCCTACGCATTCTGTTCTAAGCAGTTCTCTTCATTTTGGGCCATGCAAGTCATACCAGTTCTACGCATTCTGTTCTTGGCGGTTTTATTCATCTGGGGCCATTCAAGTCCTACGCATTCTGTTCTAGGCAGTTCTCTTCATCTAGGCCATGCAAGTCCTTCCAGTGCTACGCATTGTGTTATGGGCGGTTCTCTTCATCTGAGGCCATCAAAGTCCTACGCATTCTGTTCTTGGCATTTCTCTTCATTTGGGGCCATTCAAGTCCTATTATCTTTGTATTCCTCCACTATTTTCTTGCTCTGCTGACTTCCCTCTCCCCACACCCCACTCCCCATCCCGCATAGTGAGTTCCAGTTTAATGCCTGCTTAACAGCAAAATGTTCATCTGTTTTTCCCGTGTTGTTTTTCTAAACAAAAACAACTATTTCCACTTGGCAAGCTTCGTCAGCCTTGCACATCTCTGCCGCTCATCAATCATTCACTTAGTAGCGGTAGTCTTGTTAACCAAGTTTAACCAACTAGATCTAAGGATCATTTTAGGTAATCGATATTTTAAATTGTCCGTGAGAAGGGTTAGGCACTGTCAACACAAAATGTCTTTCATCAAAACAAATGCTATTCATCAATACAAATGACGTCTATCTGTAGCATTTATCATTTATCAATACAAATGCTATAGATCAATGAACACCAACCCTCTCGCTAATACACCAACCCTCTCCCTCATACGACAACCATGTCCTCATAAGCCAATCATATTCCTGATACACAAACCATGTCCTTAATACACCATCCATGTTCCTAATACACCAACCATGTCCCTCATACACCAACCATGTCATACACCAACCCTCTCCCTAATACACCAACCATCTCCCTAATACACCAACCATGTCCTCATACACCAACCATCTCCCTAATACACCAACCATGTCCCTAATACACCAACCCTGACCATAATACACCAACCATGTCCCTCATACACCAACCATATCCCTAATACACCAACCATGTCCCTAATATACCAACCATTTCCCTAATACACCAACCATGTCCCTAATACACCAACCATGTCCTGATACGCCAACCATGTCCTCATACACCAACCATGTCCTCATACACCAACCATGTCCTCATACACCAACCATGTCTCTAATACACCAACTATATCCATAATACACCAACCATGTCCTCATACACCAACCATGTCCCTAATACACCAACCATGTCCCTAATATACCAACCATGTCCCTAATACACCAACCTTGTCCCTAATACACCAACCATGTCCTGATACGCCAACCATGTCCTCATACACCAACCATGTCCTCATACACCAACCATGTCCTCATACACCAACCATGTCTCTAATACACCAACCATGTCCCTAATACACCAACCATGTCCTCATACGCCAACCATGTCCTCATACACCAACCATGTCCCTAATACACCAACCATGTCCTCATACACCAACAATGTCCCTTATACACCAACCATGTCAAGCATACACCAACCATGTCCCTAATACACCAACCATGTCCCTAATACACCAACCATGTCCCTCATACACCAACCATGTCCCTAATACACCAACCATGTCCATAATACACCAACCATGTCCCTTATACACCAACCATGTCAAGCATACACCAACCATGTCCCTAATACACCAACCATGTCCTCATACACCAACCATGTCCTCATACACCAACCATGTCCCTAATACACCAACCATGTCCCTCATACACCAACCATTTCCATAATACACCAACCATGTCTTTAATACACCAACCATGTCACTAATACACCAACCATGTCCCTTATACACCAACCATGTCCCTAATACACCAACCATGTCACTAATACACCAACCATGTCCTCATCCAACCCTCTCCCTCATACACCAGCCATGTCCATAATACACCAACCATGTCCTCATACACCAACCATGTCCCTAATACACCAACCATGTCCCTTATACACCAACCATGTCCCTCATACACCAACCATGTCCCTAATACACCAACCATGTCCTCATACACCAACCATGTCCCTAATACACCAACCATGTCACTAATACACCAACCATGTCCTCATCCAACCCTCTCCCTCATACACCAGCCATGTCCATAATACACCAACCATGTCCTCATACACCAACCATGTCCCTAATACACCAACCATGTCCCTTATACACCAACCATGTCCCTCATACACTAACCATGTCCCTAATACACCAACCATGTCCTCATACACCAACCATGTCCCTAATACACCAACCATGTCCCTAATACACCAACCATTTAACTAATACACCAAACATGTCCCCAATACACCAACCATGTCCCTCATACACCAACCATGTCCCTAATACACCAACCATGTTTTCATACACCAACCATGTCCCTCATATACCAACCATGTCCCTAATACACCAACCATGTCCCTAATACACCAACCATGTCCTCATCCAACCCTCTCCCTCATACACTAACCATGTCCCTAATACACCAACCATGTCCCTAATACACCAACCATGTCCCTAATACACCAACCATGTCCCTAATACACCAACCATTTAACTAATACACCAACCATGTCCCTCATACACCAACCATGTCCCTAATACACCAACCATGTCCCTAATACACCAACCATTTAACTAATACACCAAACATGTCCCTAATACACCAACCATGTCCCTCATACACCAACCATGTCACTAATACACCAGCCATGTCCCTAATACACCAACCATGTCCCTAATACACCAACCATGTCACTAATACACCAACCATGTCTTCATACACCAACCATGTCCCTCATACACTAACCATGTCCTCATACACCAACCATGTCCCTAATACACCAACCATGTCCTCATACACCAACCATGTCCATAATACATCAACCATGCTAATAATACATCAGCCTTTCCTAATACACCAACCATGTGATATAGAAAATGTAATGAGCTCTAACCAGAACCATTCGTATATGAAGACGGTACAACAATATAAAAACGTTACATTAAATTATTTAAAACATAAACATAACTGTATAAGCATGCCACAAGCAAAATGTAATGTCAACTTAACGTTCCTGAACGCGTTCATAACATTCAATGTGTCTTCCAGACTTTTTTCTCTATTAGGGTGGAGGGGGGGGCACTTTAAATTTTCGGGGGGACGGTATAAAATTTCCGATGGGCGGACACTGTTAAAAGTATATATTTTCTATATAAATATTTCGTTCGATGAGGGGGGGGGGGGGGAGCGGTAGACTCTCTTCGAAGAGATGCCTGGAAGAAACACGGACAACATTTTGTATTTGATATACAGACTATTTAAACACTTTTGTCCGTATTATTTCTTCTTTTTAGTGACCTGTTAATTTTTGTTTAACGCGTGGGAGAAAGCATTGTCAAGGGGCCACAACTCCGTCGTAGGAAAGGCTTTTATGGATGAAATAACACCAGGACAGACACAAAAGAAGCTTCCTATTGAATGATGCTCTTTGATATAAAAGGGGAAACAATTAGATGCCATTGAATAATGAAAGTCAGGCTTGCTTTTGAGTTTAAATTGAATTAATAAGGGTATATTAAAGTCGGTAGAGCATTGCAACATTTGAGAAACTCAAGATATTTGACTGCCGTAGAACATTACAACATTTGTGAAAATCAATATATTTGACTGCAGTAGAGTATTATAACCGGGTGTAACTGGGGATAAGCAAGAGCCCATGAATAGTTTTTATATAAAAGGATAATTTCTGCTTATGTTTTTTTTTTAAATTCGTTTTTTTAAACTTAAAAAAATATACTTTAGTTATATTTACCGGTGTGGCATTTGCATACAATAAAGACGCAATTAGCCTGCTTTTCATGTTAAACGTTTGCTTTCTTTGCGCCTTATTATGTCAATTATTTATGAGGTGGGGTAGGAATAGTATCTTATGATTCATGAGGCAGAGGAAGTAGAGTTCACCCGTTTCACCTCAGCAATTGAAACTCGGGCATAGCCAACACTATGTGAGAGCCGCCTTTACTTTCACATAGGTAAGGGAGAAATCTAATATATATTCTGGTTAGTTCGCTCTACCAAACGACCCCTTCGTTTTTAAAACACTGCAGTAGCGTAGCGAGGGGGGGGGGGAGTATGTCCCCGGGCGCCGACCTTAGGGGGCGCCAAAATGGGTTGGAAAACTAAATCGAAATTTTGAGGGGGGGGGGGGGGTGCAAATCGAAAAGTTTGTCCCCGGCCGCCCGGAAGGGTCGCTACGCCTCTGAAATTTGGGTAAATTTTGGGTAATTATTGTTTATATTGAGAATTTTTTTTTTAAAACGAATGAACTTTAAGTTTTAACAATTGCTTTTTAATATACAACTGAGTCGGATCATATTTTTTACTAAAGGACCTGTTTATTTTACGTAAGTCAATCGGTAAATATCATCATCATCTATAATGTTTGTGCTCAAGATGCTTTAGCTAGATGAAGTAGAGTTAATCAGTTTGAGTAACCTCGGCATATTAGGGATAATGTAACTATAAATATGCATACAAAAAACTGATGTTCTAAATACAGTTAACCATTTGTATTTAATAATCATCAATATAGCTAAATTCTTGTTGGCTAATTTCAATATATGGCAAAAAAAAATTAGCTGCTCCTCGTTTAGTTGAGAAAATAGTAGCTAATCCACATAAAATTAGTGTTATAAATACATTTCTATTACAATGAACTAACATACTGCGAAATAACATCTATAGTTTAGTTTTAAGAATTAATTGTCTTTTTAAAATACTATGTAGTTTCGTCGCATATTTGACACGGTAAAAAAAAAAAAACAGTTAATTCCCTTTCGATCTATTTTATTACTGAAACAAAATCAAGAAATAACTGGAGATAACTCAGTTTTAATTAAAGCTGTTGTGTCCCTTGGTTAGAGCGTTGTAGAATGTCCTTTAAGATTTTAATGTGATTTGACAGTAAAAAAATTAGATATTAAATTAAATGCTAACATTATTTAAAGTTATCATGCAAAAGCTGGTAATAATTTATTAATGATGATCTTAATTTTTAATAATAATTTTAGATTTCATTGTGAAGAATAATGATTTATTTTATATTAAAGTTGTTGTTATGCTAAATACTGAAGTTATCAAATGTAACGTATATATCCTTGGTGTTGAACTTTTTGAAATTTTTTGATGACAAGATTTAAAGGGTATATGTTAAATGGCAAGATAAGTGGACGATTCAATTTGTATTTAGAGTTATAGAGATAACCTTGGTGTTTTAGACTGATATGTACTCTTCTGCTTTATATATTTATGGATATATTACATGGTGAGGGGTGGAAGCAGGCGTTGTGACTGAAATAGCAATGTAAACAGAAAGTGTTATTTCAACGCCAAGGGTAGACAAAGGTACAGAATATAGTCCAAGTTAAGACAGAACAGACAGACCCGACGGGTTCCGAACCTACCACTCCTCACGGCACCGAATCGCCTCGCCTTCCATGCATCAAGTCAGACGTGTAACCGATTCTGCCAATCAGCTCTACAAAAATAAAGCTTTCATGGCAGAGCACAATCACAACCTATGCACAACGCCTGCTTCCACCCCTCACCATGTTTACACTATACCCATTTAAGGAAGCTACTATTTGTCTGTATCGTCGTCCCTATACTTGTGTCGCCTGTGTGGTCGAATAATGGTCCTTGTTGTGTTTGAGGCTAACGGTCAGTCCCATTCGCGGTTCAAAGGTCACGCCAGCCCGCGTCTTTCGTGCATAGGTTGTGATTGTGCTCTGCCATGAAAGCTTTATTTTTGTAGAGCTGATTGGCAGAATCGGTTACACGTCTGACTTGATGCATGGAAGGCGAGGCGATTCGGTGCCGTGAGGAGTGGTAGGTTCGGAACCCGTCGGGTCTGTCTGTTCTGTCTTAACTTGGACTATATTCTGTACCTTTGTCTACCCTTGGCGTTGAAATAACACTTTCTGTTTACATTGCTATGGATATATTACAGCAGATATTTCATAAGGTGACACAGGCCACTCGAAGTAGAGAATACACGTAAATACTAGAGATAGTAAATACATATGACACTAGTTCATTTGATGTTAAACAATAAATTAAATACAATACAAATTAAAGAATAATACAGTAAAATTTGATCACAATTTATCTTTAATTTTCCTCAGTTGTTGGTAAAAACTTCTATACATACCTAAAGAAACGATTCATGAAATAGATTTTTCTTAACATTTTAATGATAATTTCAAACTGCTAGTGTTGTATCAGTTATTTTTTTTTTACAATTGATCACAAAAAGCAAAGAGTTCTTTTAAGATTAAGATTAAACATGAATTATATTTATTTAAGTTATTAATTAAAAGAGAAAAAAAAACACTTTAAGTAACCCTCATAAAGTCAGCAGATATTCTAGTTGTACAATCAATTATAAATGTATATTTAAAATTAGCACACATAGATATTCATAGCGTTATTCATTTTATTCAGCAGTTTAGAAGCAGATTAGTAATTAGAGTGAGACTGTTTCTTTACAGTACTTGACAGTACTTTAATTAAATATATAATTTTGACTAGGCCAGGTTTGATTGTGGATGTAGGCCTAAATGCATAACAGAAGCAACAGCTATGTATATGTCCTATGATGGTATTGCCCTTTTTTCATTTACAAATGTTTGTAAAGAATTCTTATTTCCTGTATTTAGGTATAGTGAAAAAGAAAATAAATTGTTTTTACATCACATACTTGTTATTTAGCAACCCAATAGTTGTAGTTCTAGACATGTTTATGATATATTGAATGTGTTTTGAAATATTTCTAAAAAAAGCAGTGATTTATGTGTCCAAAATTATATGTATTAGTAATTTTGTATTGATCTACTATAATTATAAATATCTGTATTTTTGTTATGTATTTATATATATGTATTCATACATATGTATTCATATCTGCTAAGGTTTAGGAGAAAAAATATGTATGTCTGTTTGTATTCTTGTTTCTTTAAACATCTATTGATTGTTATTGTTTAATGTGCTATATTGTTAAAATAATACTACAAAAAGGTGCATAAAAAATTGCTGCTTAGGTAAGGAATACCAATGGAGACATCAGATTGCCTTATTTTATCAAATCACAGCAGTTTGTTAATAATATTAGAATCATAAAAAGTGTAAATCTTATTATTAAAAATGTAAAAACACTGGGGAAAAAAAAGCACATGAATACTGTTGCATAAATTCTATAACAAAAAATCACAGGGTATTTTATGTATTTAACATCAGAATTTTAATTTTTTTTTTTGAAAAAGGATAATTGTTATGTACTAATGATGGATTTATTAAAATTAAATACAAATTTTCCCTATTTCACAGGTGGCAAGATACCACTTGTAAAATTTAAGATAAATTAGCAACAATATTTTTAAAAATAAGACTCTTGGTATGTTATAATTTATATTTAAATTTTGAATAATATATATTTTTGGAATGTTTCTAATTAAAATTTTTAAAAATTAAAATCTTTTATAAAAAAATAAACAAACATTTGAAAATTATCATTAAAATAATTTATAAACCATCAAATATAAAATTCACCTTGGTGAGCCTTCATTATCAGAGAAGATTTTTTAAATAAAAATTAACTTCACCTTTAACTAGGAAATAAATTAATCTTTACAATCTTCAATGAACTTTTTTTAAAAATGTTAATTACATACAACCACTAGATTAAAAATCTAACACATGAAAAAAGGAAAGAAAAAGTTAAAATCAAAGCTTGTACCGCAATCCTTAAAAGGACTTTCAGATACAGGCTTGTCATAGTTTTGAAAAATAAAATTAAGAAAAATAATAAACTTAAAGTTTTGGAATAAGCTTTCACACAATCATAATATTCCAGCATAAGACTAGACACGTCTTAATGTGTAAGACAGTGTTATCCTATTGCCTAAACATTAGACTGTATGTTGTCCACTGTTGTCCAGTTACAGGATCAGTTTGATGAGCCCACACAATACAAGCAGCAGCATTGAGATGGTCACTATTCCTTGTCCAGCTGAAGATTAATTAACATTGATTTTGTATTTATTACTTATGCAGTGTATGATGGTAATAACATATTTTTTTACACAATGTCTTAACAGATTTTATTAATAAATAGACGGTTTCAATTATTTAAAATCAAATTGCAAGGAAAAGTATTAATGAAAATATAATTAAGAAGCATAATTTGTATGAAATTTTTTTTTTACAAAACAATTATTCACAATTTTAATGAATTACAAGGATATATAATTTAATAAAGTTGTAAAGAAATATTTCAAAATTTAAAACAAATGAAATAATAACCTTTAACTTTTAAATGTAGAAACAGAATATCTAAATAACTTATGAAGTTTGTTTTTTTTATATTTTAAAGTGTATATACGATGATAATATAAAAATTTTGAATTATGTTTCTATTCACATTAATATTCTAAAATGTGTAGTACCTTTTCCATAATAATAACAAATACCTATTTATATCTATAATATAAATGAAGTAATAAAAGTAAACTTTTAAAATGTTTTTAGAATGTCGGGATACGAAAAAAGGTTATAGGTGATGTGAGTGATGACATCTGGTGACATTTAAATCAAACTTTGCTTCTGGCAGCAAATAAAAATTTTAAACTCACAACAAGTGTTTCCGGTAAGTGCATAGCCAGTGGCACAAACACAGCGGTTGCTCAAACACACATCATCATACTGGTCACCATCACAGTCATTAACAAATTCACAAGGTTTACCTTTTTCTATGGAAAATTAATTAAAATATTTTTATACACCATCCTTAAAGAAATAAATAAACAAAATTGTTCTAATAGTTAAATTAAGTTCATTTTCATCTCAGTTGTTTATGTATTGCTATTAATGATGTATGTTATACTATGAGTAGATGTTTTAGAAGTGTCTATGCTGAGCAATATTTGCTTCAAGGCTTATTGTATATGCTAGTAATTTGTAAAATAAGCTGAAAATGGCAATTTCATCTTCATTTTATGTAAACATTCATATTTTCAAATAATTAAAAAAAAATACTACAGTGAACTAAAATATTATTTTTCAAACAATGATCTCCTTATTGTCAATAAATTACGAATAAAGGATGTTAAATACAGAAACTGATAACAGTCATTAAAAATTATACTTCATCTGAGCAGAAACTTATGATATTTCTACAATATAAACCTATGGCAGAGGCGTAGCGACCCTTCCCGGTGCCCTGGGACAAACTTTCGATTTGCACCCCCCCCCCCCGAACTTTTCATTTGCATCCCCCCCTCAAACTTTTGATTTGGCGCCCCCACCTAAGGTCGGCGCCCGGGGACATATGTCCCCCCGCACCCCCCCCCCCTCGCTACGCCTCTGACCCATGGTTTTCACTATACCTCCAATAGTTATGGTCACTGCAGCACTTGTTACTGTTGAAGTCCCCAGTGTGACAGAACATGTAAAGCTTCCACCAGATGACACTTTGTTAGCATTTGTTATCTGTTAAAATCGCATAATGTTAAAAACAGTAGTACTCAACCTAAGTTGTATCATTTATTGTTTGTGAAATGTATATTTTGGTTAAGATGATTTAGGTTTGTTGCAAACAACAGTTTCATGATAATGTTTTGTAAGATGTATGTATATTTTAATATAAATATAGTTATATTCATTTGAGTTTAAGAATATATACAAGATGTCAACCATACTACAGGAAAACTATAGTTATATAATATGATAGACTTTATTGGAAACATGTATGTTTGCTGAAAAACACAAAAAAAAAAGAAGAATGCTCCATAAAATTACCACAAACACACTAATCCTCTGGCTATATACTTATATATACATATATATATATATATATATATATATATATATATATATATATATATATATATATATATATATAAAACTCAATTTATTATTTTTCTTCACTTAAAGCTCAATAAAAAAGGATATATTTTAAAACAAGTTACTTCTTTTTATAATTCTTATTTTTGTGAAAGGTAAACAATGGTTGACTATTTAATAAAATTGTATTATTAGTTTGATGGGTAGATTGTGTGCTTATTTTTTACCTTATAGACTCTGCTGGTACCAACATTGACAGTGTCCTTCGTCCAGACAAACTGCATATCAGGGCTGTACGATGAAGATTCACATGTTAGTTCATAGTCAGCTCCCTCACTGTAGGATTTTTGATCGCCTGAGTACCTGTCAGCTGTTGTGCCGATTGTAGGTGCTGATAAACTCGCTGAACACAAATAAAAATAAACCGGGAGTGATCTCCCCTAAACTTTCTCGAATATTCTAATATAAAATTACGAGGGATGGCAACTCAGGACATGGACAATATTTGTTATCCATTTTTAAGTACTTAAACTTTTTATAATAGAATAGAATCTCGTAAAAAAAAAGAATTGCACACCAAGTGAAAAGTTTCCCTTTCAAACCTGACGGTCTATGGGGCAAGTGAAGTAGAGTTCACTTGTTTCTGTGACCTCGGCATATGAAGAGACAGTGTGGTCAGCACTATGCTGAGTTAGGTACCCATCAGAGTTGGGTGGACTCAGGGACGGTCTACTGACTTGAACTCGGATTCGAACTCGAGACTAACTAGCTCTCTACCACTAGACCACTCCGTCCCAAACAAAGTCAACGCCTAATAAAATGAGTATAAAAGTGCGGGATATTATTAGTACTTTATAAATTTACATGCGTTTTTTGAGAAATCGGAAATAGCGTAAATTAGTACTTCCGGTCAACGGAAATTACTCAAAATTTGACAGAAGGTAGAGAATTAGATCTTGTACTTACGTGTGAAATTCCATGCATCTATCTAAAATAGTACGCAACTTATAGGCTTTTGAAAAATTCAAAGTAGAAAAAGTACCACTTCCGGTTATCGGAAATCGCTCAAAAGTTGATCACGATCTACGATTTTGATAAAATACTTGTATATGAAATTTCATCAACCTAGCTGTAACGGTACTCAAGTGATCGTGTTTACACACAGACAGACACACAGACAGACACACAGACATACGGACAGAATTGCAAAATCCAGTTTTTACGACTCGATAACGCATAAAACGCCAAAATGTTTATATATTTGTATTTATAATTTTTGCCTGATTAAAATAAGTCTTCTATATCCCGGATGTGATGAAGGACTGAGGAGTAAAACGGTGAAAACTGTCAAAATTTCATGTTATTTGTGTGCACGATTACAAGACTTTCTCTATACTTCGTATATACGAGAAAGTAATAAATTGTTAGTAAAATTTTAAATTGAAAGATACATTAAAAAATATAATGAATCAAATTTGGCACCACTAAAATAGTCTTATCGGAATCGGCAGGTTTTTTTTAAATACCTGTTATGTTCTTATATCTGCACAGTGTTTAAATAAATTGGATTTTTTGTTGCAAATGTTTGAGCCAATTGTAACAGAAAATAAAATACACTGAACATCGTTGTTTATTAACGTTTGATTCACAGAAAGAAAATTTTACTTATAAAGCCTACATTTTTAAATATAAATTACGGCATTTTCATAACTTTGTATCTTCCGGATCTTTATTGATTGTTACGACAAATAGCAAATAAATAACTGAACCTCATCTACTAAATAACTGACTTTAATCTGTTATTAACATAAAGTCATCTGTTAATAACTGAAATGTCATTTTATCTATTAAAAAACTGAATATCATCTGTTCAGTAACTGAATGTCATCTGATAAGTAGCTGAATGTCAGCTGTTGAATACCCGGATATGATTCATCAAACACCTAATGTGATATGGTCAAATACCTGCGGCTGTAACAGTCACTTCTGGGGATTCTAAATTCCCACTATCCAGTGTAGCTTTGCATTTATAAGCCCCATTAGTAGCAGCCCCAGCCGTGAAAGTCAAGGTCGAAGTTCCTGAACCTGTCGCTCCGCTGTCTTTTGTCCATGAGTAGGTGACTGTACCAGTAGCACCAGCTGCCATTGTGGCCACGCAGGTCAGTGTGACACTAGTAGCAGTGAGCGGTTGGTATGTTGTATCAAGTTTAATGGTGCCCACGTTGATATTAACGGCTGAAAAAGCTACAAAAAGAAAAAAAAAGAAAATGTTAACTTACTTTACTTCTTCAGAGTACCGGTATTTCAAATGTCCAAAAAAGATTGCTGAAAACTTGTTAGGTAATTTGTAGTATTAATTACAGTATATAATCTCAGGTATTGTTATGGAATCTAGTCAGAAATTAGGGTTACGGCTATGGTGAGGGCGTCAGGGATTTAGTTTAACAAGGTATATAAACATAAACAAAAACTCTTTGCAGTTGGGTAATACAAGATGGTTTATCGTATTGTTTCTCATCCTCAACAAACCTTTACCTCCAACTTTCCTCCGCATACATTCCTACACACCACCTTTCTCTCGCTCACAACACAACGGCTGTCACTCGACCAGTCGTTTCCCTTGTACTCTCGTTCACTATATACAACACCATACACGACAACACACCCGATCTCGCTACACACTACATACACACACGCAGTGATCCGTCCCACGTATACACCTTTTATACACATTACATCACCACACTTAGGTTAAGCGAATGTTAACTTTGACATAGGAAATTATATTTGCATTGCATTTAGTTAAATACCCGTAATCTAATACCAGATTTTTTAAAGAAAACTTCTAGGTTGTGGTATATATTTTTTTTTTTGCATACTGCTATGAAACATAGTCACATAATCATTTACTTCGAGGGCTATAGTTCATTTACTATAGTTACACTATAGTACTATACTACTATATAAGTAATTATAGTATAGAGATAGATCTAGATCTAGAGATTCATGTCTAGATATTCTATTTGTGAGGTAAACATCTACCTCTCAGAGGAGTATCTAGGCTGGAGGGAGGGGGGGGGGGGTGGCCTGGGCGCCAAAAATGTGTAGGAAAATAATCACAGTTTAAACTGTAGTTTTGAATTGTGGGCAGACAAAGTTAAGAAATTAAACTGCTCTAAGCTGTGTGACATGTGTGACAATTGTAAAAATAACGTAACTTATATTTTATTGTTTCTTGGCAGGGCTGCATTAAACACAAAATGATCAGTCTTTATATATGACTTTAACAATAGTTGCTGACAATAAGAAAGTGTTTCTTAAAAAAAGGGATTTTTAAAAAGTGAGCTGCATCATTTATTTTGTAAATTTGTTATTTTTTTTTAGTCAAGTGCAATACATTTAGACAGCTGTGTATAGGTCCTATATTTGTTAAAAAGTTAAGTAGGTTTATTTGAAAATTATAGAAATATAGCAATAATTGGGGTTCTGAGGGAAAGACTAAAATGATGACACTTTGAAGAAGTGTTTGATTTTTGTTAGGATAAATCATTAAATGATTATCAGAAGGAGTGGTTGGGGTGAAAATCGGCAACATTTTAGGACAATATTCATTATAAATTTTCTAGACAGTTCCCCACCGCCTTCCAACAGAAAATTAAAGAAAGGTATATTTTTTATTACTTATTTGCAATTTAATGTGACAGTTGAATTTGTGGTTAATTTTGTCAATGTGGTGGTGGAGGAGGGGGTGGGACTGGTATTTTCTATGATAAAAGATGGATAGATAAAGCGGGGATTGGGGAAGTCTTTTTCTTCGTTCTTAACTTAAGTGTTGCAATGCAAGGGATCCACTTCAACACAATTAAGTATACGTGTCAACTGGTTTTGCGCCATTGAGGCCATTGACTCCGATTTCAGCCTGCTTTTCTTTTTGGATTTGCTTCCATAGTCTTTGTCCAACCAAGAACAAACTACAAGGCAGCATTTGTTTAAGACTTTTCGATTTAGCAACCATGAGCTTTACCGAATCGACCACGCTGACACCCTTAGTGATATGAATTCAATAGTTAGACCTATACCTTATTATCTTCAATCACTTACGGTTGGCAGCAACAGTGAGGCCTGGGGTGCTTTTAGATGATATGGTGGTACCAAGAGCGATGTCACATTTGTAGACTTTCGTTCCTGCTTTCACAGTTAGCTCATAGGTCTTTGAGGTTTGGCCTAGTAAAGCAATGTATGCATATATTATTATACATTTACCTAATCTTTGGGTAAAAACATTGGGTTATATTAAGTCTACTCAGTTCAGATGGAGAGCAGATATAAGTAGATGTCTGTCAATATGCAACACAATATCATAATGTGGTATCATTGCCAAGAAAATAGATACAATCTATAAGGCAGTAGACAAATGGCTATAGACTAACAAAACGTACAGCAAATTTTACTTAAAAATTGTTTTATTAATATAAAATATATTTAATTAAATAAACTTTAGATAGTAAGAAAATATATATCTTATTCATATTTCATATGGGTTTCTTATGTATGTCAATTATCCATCAAACAAGCCTGATATTAAAAATATTTTACTTTCTATGAACATGTTTTATTTTTTTATCTAAATAATCTTCCCTGACCAAGAGTGTTTTTTTAAGGAAGGCCACTCTCATGCATAAGATCAGGACGTTTTAGTTTGATAAAATAATAAGTTTTGTTATTGGAATTTACGTTAACCAATGTCCAATCGAAGACAAAATTCACCACAGAAAATTCCAAGTATAAAGGAAAGAGAGAAGAACTAAAAATACGAAGAAATGCAATTTGAAGATCGGCGGAAGATGAGTTAGTAATTTGGGTTTATAGGCAAATTGAGAATTTAGAATTGGCCTTTGTTGTTTTGTAGAAAAATAATTAAATAATTCATATCAATCGTAGATTTATCGTTTTACTACGTTCAGTTATGATGCTAGAGTTATGATGCTCAACCCTAACCCCAACCCTAAACTCAACCCTAAACCCAACCTTAAACTCAACCCCAAACATAAACTCCACCCTAACCCCAACACTAAACTCAACCCTAACCCCAACCATAAACTCAACCCTAACCCCAACCCTAAACTCAACCCTAACCCCAACACTAAACTCAACCCTAACCCCAACCCTAAACTCAACCCCAAACATAAACTCCACCCTAACCCCAACACTAAACTCAACCCTAACCCCAACCCTAAACTCAACCCTAACCCCAACCCTAAACTCAACCGTAAACCCAACCTTAAACCCAACCATAAGCTATCAACCATAAACCAAACCCTAACCCAGCCTTAATCCCTACTCTAAGCCACCAACCAAAAACCAAACCCTAAACCCAACTTTAAACCATAAACTCCAACCCTCAACCCTACCCTAAATCAAACTCGAACAAAGCGCTGTTTTTATTGTCTGCGCTGAAATATTCGAATGTCAAGACATCAGAAATAGGTCACAAGTCCGTGCACTTTTTACATTAGTGACGGAGCTTACCTCGACAAAACCAAGAACTATTTTTACCTCCCACCTCCAATTCGTCATATATCATCACAAACTCCAAACCCTCACCTTCCCCATCCCCTTTCCCTTCCCCCTATTAAGTTTGACGTCGTTCATCGACGTCCCCAAAGACCTAGTAATAAGAAGTAATTATAGCAGCTAATAATAACATAACAGTAGCATAAAAAATTATGTCGGTAACATAATATAAAAAAGAGATAGTAACCGATAGTTATAGAAATATTTCTAAAACTATATAAATGTTACCTAATGTTAATAATAAAAAAAAATGACAGATACCATTACCAGAAAATATAACAGACAACAATAAATATATCATTATTACAGTTACGAAAAACCTTACAATAATGAAAGACAATAATATAAGATAGTAATTTTTTTTTTTTTTTTTAATTTAATTTTTTTTTTATATTACAAATTGCATCAAGGACAAAACCAGTTTCACGAGAGATATATAAGATAGTTATAACACATTATTATAACTAATAATAATAAAAATATTAATAATACACTTAACACAGTAGGACGTTTTTTATTTTAGTTAGATTTTAATAAGCCAGTGGTGTCAAGAGAAAATTTTTTTTTAAATATAATTAAACCTGGTACTTGTTTTGAATAGTTACCTGACACTATGTTGTCATCTTCATACCATCTGTAAGTCAGGCCAGGGATAGTGTAGTCTTCTCCACATGTCAGAGTGTATTTGTTTCCAACACCAAAAATAGTACTTTTAGATGTAACCGCAGGTGTTGCACTTCCTGAAGAATACAAATTGCCCAACATAGGAAAATATAAATGCTGATCAGAAGGGCCTAGTTTAATAACTCTATAAAACAAACCTACTGTGAGAATATTTTTAAAATATTTAAAAAAAAAACATTTTCGAATTCAAACAAGAAAAGAATCCTTTTCATAACAAACTATTCAAAAATGCAGATGAATTAGGGTTCATGTTTCTTGACTACGGCTTTTGAAGGGGCAGTGTGGTCAGCACTATGCTCACCCGCCCAACGTGAGTCAAATACCCACAAGAGCTGGGTGAACTCAGTGACGTTCTACAATCTCGAGTCCGGATTGAGATCTGAACTCGAGACCTGCGGGCTAGTAGCCGAATGCTTTAAAATTCGACCACGCCACCCCATGAATTTGAATCTTGGTAATTTTCAACATGGTTATCTAGCTATCATTTAATGTTAGTCGAGCACTTAGTGTCTAGGGTTAAATAAATTCCCGTGTTCGGATGTTCCAATAATAAAGATCAGCCGAATGTTTTGTCATGCAAATATTGAATTTTTTATTAGGATATAAATTTTATTTTTTTTTAAAAATAATTTCTATATGTTAAATACATTTGTCTTTATAAACTTTTTTCAACATTGAAAAAAAAAATTGTTGTGTAGGAATAAACGTTAGTTATCGCCATGACTTAGCGATGAGAAAATGTCGACATTAAGATTAAATTACTAAAAGAAAAGAACCCTGGTTCACCGTGATATCAGCACTTGGCATCCATACCATAAAACTGTGTGATTCTAATTAAAACAGTGGCTAATTAATATATTTGTATATAAATTAATTAAATTCAAGGCAACAGTGAATCTCAATCGTAAATAAAAAAAAGGGTTAATTATTAATTAACTATTTTTAATTACTTGCCTAAAGCAGGTGCTGATAAAGTAATTGAATCTGAAGCTGAATCCAAGCCAACACTAGCAGTACATGCATACGCTGTATTGTCTGAGGCAACCAAATTATTAATCTGAAATGTTTGAAAATTTGTTACGCTAAACTAAAACAATTTTGTAAACCCGTCTTAAGCTTTTATATACGTGTGAGTTGTTTAAACTTTAGAGCAAATCAGTATAATTTAGTCAAGATTGAATTAATGTATAGGTAAAAAAAACAATAAACACCGGTTTAGTAACTGTGATGAGTTACTTAACCTGGAGATTAAATACAGCAAATTCAGGGGCGCAACCAGGTTCTGTGATTTGTAGAGCGGCGAGATTATAAAATGCATCAGATTTTTGCGTTATCATTAAAAAAAAATATATTTGGAAACTTTTCAGTTCAGCCATACCTGCAATGCTCTGTCGGTGATGTTGGGCATTGTAATGCTGTTCTTTGTCCAGGTGTAGTTCACCCGGCGTAAGTCTGCGATCTTTACTTGACAGTCAAGGACGGCGTAACCCGTGAGTACAGGAGTTGTTGGTATCACGACAAGATCAACGGAGTCAATTATCTTGCTCTCTTTGAATAACAGTTACACATTTCAGGTTTTGATTTCGTTTAGATTTTAGTGTTAGTTTGCGTGTCAAAAGCTAATGACAGATAGATTCAGCATGTATTATATAAAACAGATCGCACATGTAATAAATTTGTCGTTGACATACTTCTATGGATTTAAGTGTTAGATAATTAAAGTCCTTATGGTCTAAATTTATGAGTTAAAAAATTAATATTGAAAGTTATGGGAAATAATTTTCATTTATCAAACTGAAAGTAATAATTTTCGGCATGTTCATTAAACACAAGTTTAAAAAAAATATCATCTTTTACAAAAATTCTAATTATGTCTTTATTTAGTCCTATAGCACTTACTTCCCTTTGATAAATTAGGAAAACACAATTACTTCCCTTTATAAAACCATAGCATTAGTGGAAAAGAATTTACTTTTTATTACTTTGTTTTGGTGTTGGAAAAAAAATAATTACATTATTAGCGGGGATTGATCAAGTGCAAATGTTGTAGGTATTTCACGGATAAGCTTGGAGTATTATAATTGTTCATTAAATTGAAACAGGTGCGTTCGTTTAAGTGAGTGCAAAAGACTATGAATAAGTTGGCGTACTACACAGATTTCATTTACATTTGTACAAGTTGGGTTTGCGTTAGTGGTTGCGGTTCGATTCGGTTCGTTTTTGTTCTTTCTTTTTTCGTTTTTGTTTGTGTTTTTTTCTTTGGGTTTGTATTTGTGTTTTTGGTTGGTTTTGCGTTTGGATTGGGTTTGTTTTCGTTTGCTTTTTCGTTTTTTTTGTGTTGTTATTGGTTGGTATTGGTGTTTGTGGTTGTGGTTGGGTTTGTTGTTAGGTTTTTGTTTTCGTTTGCTTTTTTGTTTGTTTTTTGTTTGTGTTTGTATTGGTGTTTGTGGTTGTGGTTGGGTTTGTTGTTAGGTTTTTGTTTTCGTTTGTATTTGTAATTGTGTTAGCGTTATGTTTGCGTTTTGTTGTTTTGGTTTTGGTTGGTTGTGGTTTGGGTGGGCAATGCCGGGTTTATGATGATTACTAAACACACAGGTGATGGTCTTTAACAGAAAGGTTTTTCACAGAAGCCAGAGCAGGGCCTGGCCGGGACGGCTAGTAAAGAATAAATATATTACCATATCTTCTTAGGTAAAGAGTACGAAGATCGGTTGGAGGGAGGGGAAAATGGGGGGGGGGGGGGTTAGAATCCCTCTCCATGAACTTACAAAACGACAGTAGTCTTGGGGTAAGTTATAATTATTGACGACCATGAAAGACACTGACATATAATGGGAAATTATAACTGGTAACTTATTCAATAACTTTGCTCTCTTTTTTTTTTGTACGATACAGGCTGTTAATAATAAAAACTGAGTTCATAATGTCAAGTGCAGTTGATGATACGGCATGTGTTGTCATTATCAATTTAACCTTGGGGTTTAAGACTAAACTTCTTTTTTGTTCTCAATTGCATTGCGAGACGGGATTTCCTCCAACACAATTAATTTTTTATGCGCGATATAGGCCATTGACTCCTATTTAAGCATACTTTTCTTTTTTGGCTTTGCTTCCATAGCCTTTGTTCAGCCGAGAACAAACTACAAGGCAGCAGTTGTTTGATTTTAGAGTTTTTCCTCCAGTTATCGAGCGTCATCAGCCCCGGGGTTCGAACCTCGGGACTTTTCGATTTAGTCGACCGTCTAAAGACTAAACAAAAAATAAAAAACTAATTTTTTTTTTAAAAATTAGTTTAACAGTAAAAAAAAAGTGATTTTTAAAGTTTACGCTATTAAAAAGGAATGAACCTGTTTACAGAACAATAATTTAAAAAAAATTGTGTTGGGAATGGGATGGGAATGGGATGGGAATGGGAAGTGGCAGATTTTGGTGTAGGTTAGATGAAAGATACCAGGGTCTCTGCAACCTTTTTTCTCCGTGCTTTGGGGAGGGGATGTGAGGCTGAAGTAGAAAAGTGGGGTGGGGAGGGCGGACAATGTTGAATGTACACATTTTCTTTATGTACACTTAGTATTGTGCTAATTCTAACAGGGGCGGGGGGACTTTGAATTTTCTAAGGGTGGAGGTAGAGGGAAGGGTGTTAGGAGAGATTCCTGAAAGAAAGAGTTTTTTTGTACTTGAACAGTTAGAGATGCAAATGAAACAGTTTCACCAGTTTTTTAGCTTTTGCTCACCATTGATAATGTTTTACTTACCAACATTAAGCCGCACTGCTCTTGAAGTATAAGGTGTTCCGCCCACAGTGGCAACGCATGTGTAGCTTCCGGTGTCTCCGGCAACGAGATTTGATTTAGAGTATGAATTACCGGACCCGGTAATAGTTCCCCCATCTTTTTGCCACACGTAAGTAGCTGTGCTTATAGCTACATTAAAATTTAAAAACAAATAGTAATTTCGTTGCCAACATGATAGTTACGAAAGAAAAATAAATTCTTTGGATATCTAACTCCTACTCCGATATATTCTCGAAGTAAACCAATTTGTTAGATGGTTTATAGTAGAGTCATGTCATTATGAAAATCATCCAGTTTTTTCAATCTCTACCACCGTCATGACACCAGACTGGTATGAAAAGAACACACAGGATTTTTGGTACCAGACGTCACATAATGCTGTGGTATTTAGCAACAAAAATGGCGGGTTTCCTTCAGTTTTTTAAAAAAAAATGCCGCCGAGACATAATGTAACGTGAGCCATATACATATTTGTACGAAAAGTCTTATTATATTATAACACCAAATAAAATTTAACAGAAACTTAAAAAGAAAAAAAAAACAATAAAAAAACTTACCAATGTCAGTGTCATTTACCGCACAATAGACTTGTACGGCACCGCCTACTTCAGCAGAGATTACGGGAGGGACATCAGGTCTGGGTCCATTCGGGTCTGCTGGAAGATTAGCAGGGTCGACACTGGACAGGAAGACTCCAGAGATCAAGCCTGCAATATATTTCATATAAGGTAAGGAATTCCGCGTTAACAGGCAGTGATACTATCACACGCTTTACTGCGACAAGCTTACACCTTCGTTGTTAAGTTCAAATAATGAACTGAAGTTTATTACTATTTTTGTTTAAAAACAGAAGTAGGCTTGCTACTTTAAAATGTGTCACTCATTAACTAACGATATATATTTGTTTTAAAAGAAATACCACACATTTTTCTTTATAATTTAATTTTAAGTATCTTAGCATATGTCAAATTTTAAGAATTTCATTTTAAGGCAAACCATAACTCTTATCCGTTAGTCTTACCCCTGTCGATATTGTTTTAAACAGAAATGTATATCAACCTTATAAAAAAAACGTTGAACGAACGCAACACACTGGTACAACTTACTGACTGTGGAAGGTGAATTGACAACGGCACTGGTTGCTGGAATTCCTGTCGCAGGCGTTATATTGTCTGTTGTGCCAACCCGGCAACTGTAAGTTGTAGATGACCCAGGCTGTGTCACAGGAAAAGTATCACTTGTTGCCCCCGAACTGTCCGTTCCACCTACAACCCATTGGTATGTCAAGAGCAGTCCAGATGGGATAGTAACACACTTCAGAGTGAATGTAGCGCTAGAGAAAGCACGTGCAGGCATACCAACAACCTGAGGCAGAATCGCAAAGTTGTTTCCACTAAGACCATCTGAAATATTGGTAAATTGATGTTAACATTTTCTGCGGTTGTCATAGATTTTTGCAAGTGTAAACGTATCCCACCATTTCAAGTACGTGTGTTAACCCATTCATAAAAATGAATATAAGATCATGGGCTCGAGTTAATATAACGTCTCTTAGTCCACTCAGCTCTGATGGATACCTGACTGACGTTACGGAAAGTAAAAGCGGCTGGGCATAGTGCTGAGCAAACTACACCTTAATAGGACGAGGTCAATGAGACAGGAGTACTCTACTTCCCCTGTTCTATGACCGTAAGGTTTATTTTATTTTTTAAATCAGATCAAACATGCTAACCAATTATTACCATTGTAATAATAATAACAATAAATGTTCTTGAACTTCTAGCACTAACCTATGACCTTTATGAGCACTGATTCGCTGAGGGCTGTCTCGAAGTCTCCAGTGGGAAATCTAATTTGACACCTAGGTGAGTTAAAACACAGTTGCATGACTCAGTTTTATGATGTACATATAGTGAACATGCACACAAATGTGATGTGTACGCGTGTCTACCTGTTCTTCCATAGTAAAACTTTGCAAAAAGAATACTACAACCACATTCTAAGTTTTAATATCGTGGAGTAAACCTATTTTTCTTTGTTCTTAATGTTTAATATTGGCAAAGATTTCCCTCAAATACAAGAAATTGTTATGCGCTAGCTAAGCAGTTGACTTCGATTGAATCTACTTTTCTTCTTTAATTTGCTTCCATAGCCTTCGTCCAACAAAGAACAAACTACAAGGCAGCAATTGTTTGATTTGTCTCTCCTAGATAGGTTGCTGACCCGAGCTATCGAGCCTCACTTACCCGGGATTTTTAGGTTTATCAACCGTGTGTTTGACTAGACCACGCCTAAACCCACAAAAAATGATTACTATAACATTATCTATTTATCAAGTAATCATTGCAAAAATGTGACAAATATAATAATATATTGTTTTGAATTGTGATTTTAAAAATTGTTAATCTTTTTAAAATAGACAATAGCAATAAATAAAAAAAAAACAACAAATATTTCAGTGTTGAGTGTGTGTGTGAGGGGGGGGGGGGGAGGAAGTTGGGCGGACTTGCTTTTGTTGAGAAGATGCGTTTTGATTTGGTGTTCAGATTATACGTTCAAGTTAATTTAAAAGTTTACGGCAACATGCCTATCGAAATCGCGTAATGAAACTCTACACTTGGCCAGCCCTAGGCCACAAGGGGGATCATCGGTTTCATGGCGATCGGATGAAAGGTGTAGTAATGCATTAGAGACAGACAAGCAAACACACACACATACATTGCTTTATATATATATATATATATATATATATATATATATATATATATATATATATATATTTATATATATATATATATATATATTTATATATATATATTTATTTATATATATATATAATATATATATATATATATGTATATATATATATATATATATATATATATATATATATATATATATATATATATATATATATATACATATATATATAATCATAGGGCTTAAGAGAGATATAAATTTGCTGTCTTCCACATCGATGGTGTCAGGTTAGGGTTCGTTGACATTAACTGTTCGTTGACCACAGGTGAATAGACAAAAGTAATATTTTTGTCGGATGTCATAATTTGATGCTTCCCATTATCAAAGTCCTCTCCTCCTTTCACTGACCTGTAATTGCCTGTCATGGTCGCCGTTACACTCGTCAAAATCAGTTCCCTGTTGGCTTCATTTGGCACTGGATTGTTGTTATGTGTCCAGGCATAAACTCCGTTCCCATAGTTTGGGTTACATACAAGTTTGATGTCTTTCCCAACGTAAACTTCTCCGCTTCCTGCATGTATATTTACATAAAGAACAAGAATAAACTTGATTACGACGAGACTCATGTTATACATATAGGCACGTTTACACATGCACGTACCCTTACAAATACGTATTATACATACATAAAATATATATATTCTCGCCATAACGAGAGAAAATGTGAAAGACAAATACATGCAATCTATATGTATTTATATATATATATATATATATATATATATATATATATATATATATAGAGAGAGAGAGAGAGAGAGAGAGAGAGAGAGAGAGAGAGTCAGAGGGATATTCTGCACTTGACAAAATCTTCTTTAAACACATAAAAAATTGAGTTATCTCCGTTAATCTTTCTCTCTTATATATATATACATATATATATATATATATATATATATATATATATATATATATATATATATATATATATATATATATATATATATATATATATATATATATACCAATATATGGGTTGGCACTTCAAGTTCAATTGGGCTTATATAAACATATAAATTTGGGAAAAAAGCTCGTTTTTTGAGATAACTCAATCGAAATTTATAAAGAATAGATCTATGCTTTATGAGAATATGATATATAAATTATCTAATTCTGGAGGTATTCGAGAAATTGGAAATAGAACGAAATAACCCTTCCTGCAACATGGTTATCGGTATTTTTGGAAACTGAAATACATCTAAGTACAACATTCGTATATATGATGTAACTAAACAAAATTGAAAGTATTGTATTCGTTTATAAAATCTTATATATGCAATTTCGTCTACCTAACTGGTGTTACATCGGGAATAAAAAGTACCCTCTTCCGGTTACCAGAAATCGTTCAAAAGCTGTCAGAAACCTGCGCATGTATTTTGAACTTAGTTCACCTAACTTAATCAAGCGATTCTCAAATCATCAGCTTTTGAGAAACCGAAAATAAAGTAATATATTTCCGTTACTTGCAATCGCTATCAATTTATAGTGTTTACAGACACAAACACGGACGGACAAAACAACTAAACATAGTTTTTCCGACTTTGGAAGGTGTAAAACGTTGATAGTTATCAAACATAGAATTACATCTCTTGCACGATTACGATAAGTCGTCTATACTCGTATATAATACAGTAGGGGAAATTAAAAGAACTAAAACTGTCAAAATCTCATTTGATTTTTTTGTGCACGATTACAATACTTTCGCTATACTTTGGTGTTGAGATAAAGAAACGTGTTTACGAGCTTAAATTTGAAAACAATGTTTTACCTATACTTGAAGCTGCATAATTAGTTCCGTCATGAGGAACAATACCTATCTTAGGTTGAACCACGCCTGAAAAAAAAACCAACATGCAAACAATAACATTTTATTACGTTGCTGGTATATCATATATCAAGCAAAGTATACAACATTTAAGCTATTAGTTAAGGCAAAAAATATCTCTATATGAAGCAAAGTGGTCTGAAGGATGCCGGTTTGGGCATTTGCCGGAGTCGCAGGCGCTTTAAATTTGGTAGGTGCTCGCATCTAGCCAAGTGACCGCGGGGGAAAAAATCAGGCAGACTATAGGTCCTCTTCAAAGGGGGTGACAAAAGAAACGGCTACCGAGCAGCGTCTTTATATGCCATACATTGAAAAAAAATGTTGCCGCGTACCTACACGCTGTACATTAGGAATAAAAATAAACCAACTTTGTAGTTAACAACTTTTTTCAGATGGATATTTTCCAGTCCAGGTAAGCTCTATATTAATTTATGATCTTAAACAGCTTATTACATCTAAAAAAAGAAATTACGTAAAGCAGCTCTCATTTTATAAACTTTAAGTTTTATTTCGTTTGTTTGTGTGTTTGTTGCAAATCTTAATTCCGTTTTAACCCACCGATTTTGTTCATACTTTACTGATACAATCGTCTCCGGTGACAATTTAAGAATATGTAATTTTTAATCTAATTAGACGTTATATAAGTCGTTAAAAAAATGTAGTTTAAAAATATCACTAAATTCAAAAAGAAAAGGGGAGATAAAAAGATTTATATTATCGATCATTCGATTAGCTAACGGACGAATGTCAACTGTTGCTCACGGCTGGTTAGTTTCCTGTCTGAGAGTCAATCACAGATTGCGAAGGATCAGATACTTCTCTTTTAGAGATGGCAAGCTAATGATTGGGTTTAAAATGAATTTTTTTTTAGTCGTATGTGTTGTCGGCTTCATTTAGAAAAAAAACAACTAAAATGTAGAAAATAAAACATGTATAAAATCTATTTTATAATATTTATAAGCTTGTGAAATTGGGATGGGGGGAGGGGGGGGGGCGCCAAATTGAAAGTTTGTCCCCGGGCGCCGGGAACGGTAGACATTTTTAAATACTTTTTTTAAAAATCCTGAATGTTTGAAGGAGGGTAGACTATTGTTATGGTTCCTAATTATTTCCTTTTTGGAGGTGAAAAAAGATGGTTGAATTAAGTTATATGGATAGATATAATTGATCTTTATTGGAAACTTGGCTTTTAATTTAGTTTAGAACACGGATCAACATAACTATAACACTCTAACGCAGGCAGTGTAACCTTAATTAATTGACTAAGGCGATACATTGCGGGAGATGGGGGGGGGGGGTGTCCTAAGGCCACGTGATCTACAGGGGTACGCTTACAGAAACCTATTCAATCGTAGGCAGGAGTGACTGCTAAGGTTAGTTTTCCTAGTGAAGCAAGGCAAGAAGCACATTTAATCGGCGCTTTTTAATAATGCTGAAAAGCTTCTTGTTTGTGAAGTATTTTTTTTTATTTACTTGAGACTTAGAGGACCAGCCTAGTATAATTATGGACCTTACACCACTGTTAACTGTTACGTACGCTAGATATACTTACGTGTTCGCATTGTAAGTATGATAGAAAGCGATATAATTCATCATTGCATTATGATTTATATTTGGGATTTGATATATATGAGATTTAAGATTGAATTTGTTGGGGATGATGTACCAGTATCTGAAACGTTTGTTAAAATAATGAGTATGTCCACTCGATAAATATATTTTTATTCTGTTTAAAAAGACGATTAAACAAAATATTTAAATTGGCATTAATTAAGACACTCACCGCTGCATCCTGTCCGTGTTGACACCAAACCACTCTTGCAGTCACACACCGAGTTAGTGCACGTGCCAGTCACCTGTAGAGTCGGCGTGCAGGTTTTTTTGGTGAGGTCCGTGCACGAAGTGGCACCGGTGTACTCCCATAATGCACCTGTTGAAACAAATCGTTATATATTAAACCTGGGCCTGCGGACATATTTATTTCAATGTAATATGGTTAAAATTATCTTTGTTCGCTTTTCAAACATAACAACAAAACATTCATTTACCTTATAATTTTACTCAAACTAAATAAATTATAAAAAATGTACTAAAATTATAATGTTTATCCTCAGGCAATATTATTGTTTCATTTTTTGTTTGCTATCAATGTGATTTGCAACCAAGTCGGACAAAAGACTCAAAATAACCTGCAACTACATTTGATGACAGTGCCTTGTATTATAAATGAGCAATATTGCCTGTAAATACGATCTACCAAAATTATGTAAATATTAATAACGAGAAAAATGGCCCGTTGAGAAAGGATACAACGGTCGCTAGGTTGATATTGCTGTCTATTTTCTCTAAACTAAAACCAAAACCAAAATCACCACCTTAATTCAATTTAACCGGAAACGAAAAATGACACACACCCCAAAACATGTCTACGGTCCCATTCAACGAAATATATAATTATATACTTTTTTTACTTTTTTCCAGTGTCCGCCCCCTCCCAGAAAATTCTACCCCCGCCCCCGAAAATTTCAAGTACCCCCACCCCTCTCCGGGGAGGAAAAAGTCTGAAAGAAACACTGGTCGCATTTGTAGATCATACAAACTAAAGGAAGAACCTGGGTGGGGCTTTGCCATTACCGGAAGAAATGCATGAAAAAAACTGTGCACGCTAAACACTATTTAGATTAGAAAAAGTTCTCCCCTCCGTGGAGGAAAAAGTCTGAAAGAAACACTGGTTTCGCGCTTAGCCACTACCCGAAGAATTGCATGAAAGAAACTCTGCAAGCAAACCACTTTTTAGATTAGACACATGAATTAGGCTGTAATTAATTTATAGAGTATCGATGACGACATTTCTTTTGAGTTGGGGGGGGGGGGGGCTCAGACGTTCTTACGCGGGGGTGGGGCTTCATCTCTACCCGAAGAATTATATAAAAGAAACTCTTCACGCAAACCACTTTTAAGATTAGAAAAAATGTTTTTTTTTAATTCAATGTTTACTGGAGAATCAATGACGTCATATTATTTTGTGCACTCTCCCGGCTTTGGACTCTTTTCTACTATATGCTCAATGTGACGTCATGTTTCGTTTTCGTTTTACTATGAAAGATTTTATTTTGCTTGTGTTTTCTCTATAGCGTTCTTGTCAGATAGATACACAGATATATACACAGACAGCGAAACTATTAGTATTGATAAGAATTGATAAATAAATGCATGACTATTTGTATGACATATAGTTATATTGATTTATTTTGAGACTCCTTCATCGAATGAAAATACATTTTTTAGGGCATTATCGGGATAGAAAATAATTATTTTAAAGGAAATGCAATTATTGTTAAAATTAGGGTTGTCCATTCTGAAAAGAACTAGTGGAGATGTAGAAAGGAAAAAAATAGAACTGCAATTAGTAATTGTTAAACAAAAAAGCGTGAATACATTTTAATGTGGTTACTACAGCTTGAATGTATTTTAACTTTCAAAATATGAACATCCTCAAATGTGATTATACAATTTATACAATATTATACAAAACAACAAGATAAATGTGGACATTAGCTGCTGACAAATTTAGGTGTAGTCAACACACCTAATGATTCATTCGGTTTTCATGCTAGGTAAGGAGTCATTGGGCATGTATAGTCAATTATTATGTTTTAGTCAAATCAACACCTTTTAACTAATATAAAATGGTAACAAGAGAAATAATGCCATATGAGGTAAACACATAAATAATACTGTAGAAGATGACTGTAATAAATTGTTCTGTACAAAGTTGCAAAAATAAACTTAAAACTCAAAGCGCATTTGAGAGCCAGGTGTAAAAGATCCCCTTGGTTTGAATATCAATAATTGGGGAGAAGATTCTGGAGATTTGGACTAAACAAGACTTGAAAAAACTCACCAATCTGGAGAATCAAGACAACTGTCCACCACGACGCCATCCTCAGCAGACACCGAACTGGATCTGAATGTGGTTCTAGACGGTGCCCGGGCATATAAATATTCGATTTAACTCTCAGCGTAACCACTAGCAACACTGCCAGGCAACAGCGTTTGTTTACAGGTTCATGCAAGTAACCACCAACACAAGCACCACACAAGGGGGCTTGGAGGTTTCTAGGGAACTAATCAAGTGCTAGCCTGATCGAATCGATGTATTGTTCTACTACGCGAAGAACTTCCAATAAAAAAAAAAGTATTTTATAAGAACGTTTTTAATAAAAGAACCGTACTACAATTATAGGGTGTTTTCGAACAGTCTGGATTAAAAATGTAAAGACTTTGATCAATGAAACGGAGTGGGATTAACAACATTATAGAGCAGTTAAAAATAAATCAGATAATGAAAAGTATTATGTAAAGACGTGTGTTTAGACTTGCATAGGTAAAGGAAGTAATTTGGATACCAATTATTGGCATAGGTATGCCAAACACAGTCAGCCATGCAAAGAAAACATAAAAAAAGATTTACAGATCCAGAAAGGATAGAACGAAAACATAAGCTCATATATTTACCTGTTTAACATATAGAACTGATAACACGTTGATAAATCCTAATAAAGCTCAAACAGAATATCAAAATTGATAGTGTAACAAACAATATTTACCCAAAAAAGTTTATGTTCTTCTTACCGCAAGCGGTAAATCTATTACTTGAATTTACGTGTAGTATTCTAAAGGTATTCATTGTGTAATCTATAATTATACATCAATCAAAAGACGCGACGCTAAAAGGATGACATGCTTGCCAAACCAGAAATCTTAAGCACAGTGGGGGAAACTTAGCATGACATGGGGAAGGGGGTTTGTGTGGTGGGGTGTAAAGGGAAGAGGGATGTGTGGTGGGGAGTAAAGTGAAGTGGGTTGTGTGGTGGGGAGTAAAGGTGTGTGGTGGGGTGTAAAGGGAAGAGGTTTGTGTGGTGGGGAGTAAAGGTGTGTGGTGGGGTGTAAAGGGAGGAGGTTTGTGTAGTGGGGAGTAAAGGTGCGTAGGGGGAGTAAAGGAAAGAAAGTTGTGTGGTGGGGAGTAAAGGGAGGAGGTTTGTGTGGTGGGGAGTAAAGGTGCGTAGGGGGAGTAAAGGAAAGAGAGTTGTGTGGTGGGGAGTAAAGGGAGGAGGTTTGTGTGGTGGGGAGTAAAGTGAAGAGGTTTGTGTGGTGGGGAGTAAAGGTGCGTAGGGGGAGTAAAGGAAAGAGAGTTGTGTGGTGGGGAGTAAAGGGAGGAGGTTTGTGTGGTGGGGAGTAAAGTGAAGAGGTTTGTGTGGTGGGGAGTAAAGGGAAGAGGTTTGTGTGGTGGGGAGTAAAGGTGCGTAGGGGGAGTAAAGGAAAGAGAGTTGTGTGGTGGGGAGTAAAGGGAAGAGGTTTGTGTGGTGGGGAGTAAAGGTGCGTAGGGGGAGTAAAGGAAAGAGAGTTGTGTGGTGGGGAGTAAAGGGAGGAGGTTTGTGTGGTGGGGAGTAAAGTGAAGAGGGTTGTGTTGTGTGGAGTAAAGGTGTATAGTGGGGAGTAAAGTGAAGAGGGTTGTGTGGTGGGGTTTAACGGGAAGTGGGTTGTGTCGGGGGGTGTAAAGGGAAGAAGGTTGTGTAGTGGGGAGTAAAGGGAAGAGGTTTGTGTGGTGGGGAGTAAAGGGAAGAGGGTTGTGTGGTGGGGAGTAAAGGGAAGAGGGTTGTGTGGTGGGGAGTAAAGGGAAGAGAGTTGTGTGTTGGGGGAGTAAAGGGAAGAGGGGTGTGTGGTGGGGAGTAAAGGTGTGTGGTGTGGAGTAAAGGGAAGAGGGTTGTATGTTGGGGGAGTAAAGAGAAGAGAGTTGTGTGTTGGGGGAGTAAAGAGAAGAGGGTTGTGTGGTGGGGAGTAAAGGGAAGAGGGTTGTGTGTTGGGGGAGTAAAGAGAAGAGGGTTGTGTTGTGGGGAGTAAAGGTGTGTAGTGGGGAGTAAAGGGAAGAGGTTTGTATGTTGGGGGAGTAAAGGGAAGTGGGGTGTGTGGTGGGGAGTAAAGGTGTGTGGTGTGGAGTAAAGGGAAGAGGGTTGTGTGGTGGGGAGTAAAGAGAAGAGGGTTGTGTGGTGTGGAGTAAAGGGAAGAGGATTGTGTGTTGGGGGAGTAAAGGGAAGAGGGTTGGGTGTTGGGGGAGTAAAGAGAAGAGGGTTGTGTGGTGGGGAGTAAAGTGAAGAGGGATTTATTTAACATGTATTCACACATATATTTTAATTGCTGAAATAATTATATATTTTTTAATACACTGATTGCTTTTTATAAGCTATTTCCATTGTTTAAATGTAAATATATGTTTCGCTAGCCAGTAATACAATTGAAGCAGTCATTAATAATCAACGTCTTAATTGTTGGTCTGTTCCCTACAAATCTCAATAATTTAGGGAATAGTTTAATAGTTTAACATAATCTAGAGGTCGAATAGAACTAATAAAAGCAATTGAGTTAAGGTCATAGAATGTGAGGCAGAATTCGTGGGCACATGCAAATACTAGATAAATCTGAATATTTTATGGTAAGAGACAGATAGTCTAACATATAATCATGTGGTTCACAAGTCCGATTGTCAATCGTAGGTTAGTCATGTCACACATAGTATTCTCGTTAACCCTTTTTCTCATTATACAATTATAGATAATCCATGTCCATTGTTGAGAATAGGCACAACATTTAACATATGGACTGTGTTTTATATATGCCCCATATAAACCACTCATAACACAAATTTATCACTCATGACCTATATAAACTACTCTTCCAAACATGTCACATATAGACCCCCCAAGTCCCATATATACCACCCATGTCCCATATAAAACCAACCATGTCACATATAGACCCCCCAAGTCCCATATATACCACCCATTTCCCATATAAAACCAACCATGTCCCATATAGACCCCCCAAGTCCCATATATACCACCCATTTCCCATATAAAACCAACCATGTCCCATATAGACCACCCATGTCCCATACAAACCACCCATATCCCATATAGCCTTTAGATCATACATTACATAACAGAACACACACATCCTCATTGACATTATCATTTCCTTTCTCTTATGGTTACGTCTAATGTTATCATAAGTTCCGAGGTCAGTTTGCTGTACATTTTAAATGATGTCCTGCTGCGTTATTCCGGCCTTCGGTAATAGACAGAGGTTGGGGTATTAATCTTTGGAGGTATAGTCAGGCGGGGGGGGGGGGGGGTACCGGCTGGTAATTGGTAGGCTAAACTTCCTGCTGCTTCATAGACAGATTTTTTTTTCAGGCAACTCAAGCGGGTGGGTGTGGGGGCACTGCCCCCACCCCCCTCTTCACCGAAGAAGGCTACCTTCCCCCGCCCCCACCACATCGGGAACAAAATATAATTTAGAAAATATATCCTTTTACCAGTGTCTGCTCCCCCTCCCCTAGAATTTTTAATTCCTACCCCCACCCCAGAACAGAAATGAAAGAAACACTGCATAGACCTAATATGCCTTTCATGTCCAATTTAGTGTACTCATATTCTCCAGAAGCCGCATAAACATTTTATGCTTCGAGTAATAACATAACCATACATAACCAACACAGATAACAGATCCCTTTATTCATAACGTAAGACACGCTGTTTAAGTATCTTAAAATCCACCTAACAAAAAACATACATAACACAGTCCCGCCAATTACTGCTACACGTTTAAACACGTCTATTCCTTGATTATTTTCACTCAAAAACCTTTCATTTAACACATAAACATTAGAGAAAATTAAATTTTTCACAAGAAAACGTGACGAACTATAGGTTATTAAACCTATAGACCACTCAGGTTGTATGTCATTGTGTACCCATCATCGGTTGGATAATGTAGAATACGTGTTAAGTATTATCGTATTGTTCTAGATACACAATGCTTTCACGATACGGTAATATAGACGTTCTCTGCGTTATTGAGACAATCAATGACCAAATAGTATTTACTTATTAACAGCGTGGCAAATAGTCAAACAGGTCGTTCTACAGTTCAATAATTGATTAGTTTAATTAGCATCGTGATAGTATGCTAAATACTTGCACGTTCTCATTAACAGAAAACCTGTCGTTGGTTATACGTAAACACAATTTTTTAAAACGTTGCCTTAACCAAACAAGCCAGCTACGATGTAAAGGGGAAGAGAGAGAGAGAGAGAGAGAGAGAGAGAGAGAGAGAGAGAGTGGGGGGGTCGGTATACAAAATATTTTTCTCACCATAGCTACTGATTGTATACGGTACACAAAAAGTAAATAAAAAAAAATGTGTATTAAATTTTTTTTTCGATGACATAAAAACAAGCATATTGAAGAAAGTCTTGACAGGGGCTATAACTCCCCAGGGGACTGCGCGGATGAGTGAACACACGAACCCTCAAAGAACAAAGCTGTCCGCACAAACTGCCGTTCTGAGAACGTGGCATCGAACACTGCCGGGAGCCATTGATAGATTCCAGCCAGGCTTGTCGACGACTTATGAGCTGAGCTGGTGGGTATAATATAAAACGAGGGCTGATCGTTATCAACGGGTGCAGGTCGAGTTGATCAAGAGAATTTGAACAATTTCAAAATGTATTATTAGATTAAATTTTAATGTCTAGAGTTTGTGAAATGTTGAATGTCTTTACAATTTATATATGCATTTTTTTTTTATCATAGCGGCATGTCAGGGTACTGGTCATGCGCAAATTAAAGACGTCATTGACGTCTTCTTGTGCTAGACGTCTGTACTAAGTGTGACGTACACAAATGTTAGGCACTAACAGAAATGTTTGTGTTTGTTTTGCGCAGAGCGGTGTGGGTGGGGAGGGGGGGGGTAGTTATGATTCTGTAGTTTGTGTTTGTCAGTTTTTTTTAAGATTTTAAGAAAAGATTTACGTTGCACACATCCGTATTTGAAACATAGGTATTGTTGACTACATGTACACACACACACACACTCACACACAAACACACACATATACACACACACGCACACACACATACACGAACACACTCACGCTCAAACACACACAAACTCACCTACTGAAACACACGCACACAGAGGCACATAAAATTACAATTGCACACAAAGACACACTCACATACGTGAGCACTTACACATGTAAATTGACTCGGATCAATACACAAGTTGGGGTTAATTATCTAGTTTATGTTAATGAAGTGGCTAGGATGCTAAATAAATGTTACAGTTCATATTTCTGTATTTAAACGCAGTGCTGAAAAAAAATATACACACACAAACACACACGTACACAAAAACAGCTACACATAGACAGGGAGCCATTGATAGATGCCAGCCAAGCTTGTCGACGACTTATGAGTTGAGCTGGTGGGTATAATATTAACGAGGGCTGATCGTTATCAACAGGTGCAGGTCGAGTTGATCAAGAGAATTTGAACAATTTCAAAATGTATTATAAGATTAAATTTTAATTGCTCGTGTTTGTGAAAGTTTGAAGGTCTTTACAAATTATATCAGGAATTATTTTTTTTTATTTAATGCTTGTGTTAGACGTCTGTACTAAGTGTAACGTACACTAATGTTAGGCACTACCAGAAATGTGTGTGTTTGGGTTGTGCAGAGCGGGTGAGGGAAGCAGAGGCGTAGCAAACCTTCCCGGCGCCCGGGGACAAACTTTCAATTTGGCGTCCCTCCCCCCCCCCTTTTATTTTTTATATTTATAATTAAAAACAAACTACAGCTAAAATGAGCTTTTAATTTCGTTTTTCCCCAACCTATTGGCGCCCGGGGAAATATGTGCTCACCTCCCCCCCCCCACCTCGCTACGCCTCTGGGGGGATGTGTTTGATTCTGTAGTTTATGTTTATCAAATGTTTTTTTTTTTAAAAAGATTATAAGAAAAGATTTACGATGCGCCCATCTGTATTTGAAACATAGGTATTGTTGACTACAATGTCACACACCCACACACACGCACACACACACACATACACACACACGCACGCACGCACGCACACACACACACGCGCACGCTAAAACACACACAAACTCACATACAGAGACACACGCACATAGAGACGCATAGAATTACAATTGCACACAAAGCCACACTCACATATATGCATACGTGAGCACTTACACAAGTAAAGTGACTCGGATCAATATACACAACCTGGGGTTAAATATCTAGTTTATGTTAATAAAGTGGTTAGGATGCTAAATAAATGTTACAGTTCATATTTCTGTATTTGAAACATAGTGCTGAATAAATGTACACACACAAACATACATGTAGGCCTACACGAAAACAGAAACACAAACACGCACATACACGTACAAACACGCATACGAAGACCCACCCTACTTGCACCACACAAACTCACACTTACACACATTCAGTGACTAAAAACATAACATATATAGATTCTAACCTACGATGAATAATTTATGGTTTAGCAGCTAAACTTTAGCTTGATGATAAGAAAAATCTGACCGTTGAAACAACGTCTCCTAGCGTGGAGCTAAAATGGCTGAGCGAGTAGCGATTTGCCAGATAAAATAATACAAGTAGAGAGTAAATATCGAGGGAGAAATGTATTGGGAAATTTACATTGTAACCATTTACGTTAAGACATTACACTTAAGTAGGTTCTAGAGTTCTTCGTGGCAATCGAAGGAGAACTTGATTTGAAGAATAAAGATTTACGTGATATTTTTTTAGTTTAGTAGGCTTTTTCTATTTGATAATCTTTTGATTGCTCATTTTAACTGCACAGATATTAGCAAGATCGGGAACCGTAGTCTTGTTTTTATTGTATTTGTATTTCCATTGAGCTGTTGGTTGCAGCTATTTTTGTTTTATGCGATTTCACCCGTCTCCTTTTAAAAAAGGTAAAGTTCCATTTCAAACCTGACGGTCTATGGTGCAAGTGAAGTAGAGTTCACCTGTTTCTGTTACCTCGGTATAAGAAGAGATAGTGTTGTCAACAGTATGCCCAGACGTATTTACTTTCTATGAGTGGACGTTCTACTGACTTGAACCCTGATTCAAACTCGAGACTCTCGGGTTAACTGTCTAGCGCTCTACCGCTTTTAATCCACAGTCAGTCCTAACTGACTATAGTCTTAACTGACCCTTAAGTCCTAACCCCAGTCGTAACCGACCTTCTGTCATAACTGACCCCCAATCCTAACTGACCCCAGTTGTAACTGACCCAAATCCTAACTGGCACCAGTCCTAACTGACCCCAGTGTTAACTGACCCCAGTGTTAACTGACCCCAGTGTTAACTGATCCCAGTGTTAACTGACCCCAGTGTTAACTGACCCCAGTGTTAACTGACCCCAGTGTTAATTGACCCCAGTCCTAACTGACCACAGTCCTAACTTAGCATCGGCCCACTAAACAAAGATTTAACTGACCCCAGTATTAACTGACCCCAGTCTTAACTGACTCGTCCTGACCCCAGTCCGAATTGACCTCAGTCCTAACTGACCCCAGTCCTAACTGACCCTTTTTACTAAATAACCCCGAGTCCTAACTGACCGCTAGTTCTAACTGACACCAGTCCTAACTGACACCTAATTCTAGCTGACACTAGTTCTAACTGTCCCCTAGTTTTAACTGACCCCTGTCCTAGCTGACCCCCATTTCTAATTAATCCCCAGTCCTAACTGACCCCTAGTCCTGACCCCTGTCAAAGCTGACCCCAGTACTAAATAATTGACCCCTTGTTCTAACTGACCCCAGTCCCAACTGACCCCTTGTACTAAATAACCCCCAGTCCTAACTGACCCCAGTTTTAACTGACCCCCCTGTACTAAATAACCCCGTCCTAACTTATCCTCGGTCCACTAACCCTGTCCTCACCCACCCTCTCCCCTAAATGTGTATTCACAACCCACCCTACCTTGTCGAACATGAATACACCACTACAAACCCGTCAACTACATCCTCTTTATTCACCTAAATACACTAAGGTTCGCTCTGTTTACCGTTGTTGTGAACACTCTATCAGTGAGTTTCTCGTTCTTTTTATATATTCCTTACATTTGTAGTGTTGTTAAGCTCTATAGGCGAGAACCTTTTTCTTAAATGTCTATTCAACATCAAGTGTGGGAGGGTTTATACTAAAGAATAGGGCGGTGTCGTAAAATAACGTAATGTAAAATACAGTATTTCTTCCAGACTTTTTTCTCCGGGGGGGGGGGGGGGGCACTTGATATTTTCGGGGCGGATGGGGGTGGTCAACATTTTCCGGGGGGGGGGGGGGGGGGCGGGGACACTGGTAAAAGTATATGTTTTCTATATAAATTCCATTTCGTTCGGGGGTGGTAGACTTGCTTGGGGGGTAGGGGGGGGGGTCTGAGCCCAACCCCTACCTCTCCCGAACAGATGCCTGGAAGAAACTCTGGTAAAATACTAAATTAACCCTCCCTCCCCCCGGGGAAATAGAATAGTAGTAGGTCGACTAAAACATTCATGGAGAGGGACGGTGTAAATAGAGGCAAGGTCTGCCGGGATTGCATGGGTGTAAATAAAGAGAACCCCTCAAAACAGAGTCCGATGGGGAGGTGTGAATGTAAGCCTTTGCTCTACAGGGACCCCCAAAGGAATAAGTCAAATTATACTTTGAAAAATTACACCATACGACGATTTAGTACTTATAATTAAGTTTATTCCTCTTAACTTACACGGTAGCCAAGTTATCGGCTTTTAAGAAAGCGGAAGTAGAATAATACCACTTCCGGTTCGGTTATCAGATATTGCTGAAAAATTTAAAGAAAACAACACATTTGATATGAAGTCTCGTCAGCATTACTAAAATGTTGCTCAAGTTATTCGGGTTCGTAACCACACGTACAGACAAATGGACATACAATCACAATTACAAAACTAAGTAACTAAAGTAAAAGTAAAGTTTCCCTTTCAAACCTGACGGTCTATGGGGCAAGTGAAGTAGAGTTCACTTGTTTCTGTGACCTCGGCATATGAAGAGATAGTGTGGTCAGAACTATGCCCTGCCGCCTTTACTTTCCCTAACGTGAGTTAGGTACCCATCAGAGCTGGGTAGACTCAGGTAAGTAACTAATGTAACAATAAAATATAATCTTATTAAAATTTAAGTTAATTAAATAAAGCAGGGCACTGTCAGCTTTTCAAACACACGAATAAACATTCAATAATTTAAACCATTAAAATAAACAATACATTCATTTCAAAATACTTCATCGATTAGTCATAAACAAAAAAAAAACAATTATCAATAAACTATTAGCCGCGGTTTTCTTTGAAGATACCCATGAAAGAATCCATAAAATAAGTTGATTACTTAATCAGACAGAGTACGAGGCAACTAGACTTTCTTTTCATGTGATACGGTTGACTGTATCGTTCATGCCTTATGAGGTAATACAATCTACCTGGCTATATTACCTTAGAAGGTAAAACAATCCGAAATTCAATTTCATGCTCCATAAATAATACACAGACACAGACGCACACATACATATACACACATACATATATTCAACAGTGAGATCATTTGTCCTTGTGATCATTTGTCCTGAGATCATTTGTCCTGAAATCATTTGTCCTTTCACCATATATGTATATATATATATATATATATATATATATATATATATATATATATATATATATATATATATATAGGATATAATACATGAGCTTCTGTTAAAGGTATCAACAAAGCATAGCTGTGTGCATGTTTATCCTAATTATACTCTTTTCAGTATCACTTAATTAACTTTTACCCTAACCCATCTTCAAAATATATAAGTAATCTGAGAAAAGTAAACCAAAAAGTTTGATTTTCTAAACCCAAAATATACGGAATGCGTGTTGGAATAGCAGAGCGTTTGGGTGCTAGAGTAAAAGTCACGAGTTCGGATCTCAGCTTGGACTCGTGACTGTATGACGTCCCTGACTCCACCCAGCTCTAAAGGGTACCTGACTTACGTTGGTGAAAGTAAAGGAGGCTGGCCATCGTGCTGAGCACATTATACCTTCATATGCCAATGTCAAGAAACATATGTACTCTACTTCATCTAGTTAGATCTAAATTTTAATCTCAAATCAAAAATGTACAGTCTAGAGGAAACTAAAATCTTACCTAACAGTAGGAGTCTCCATGTCCACATATTGACAAACCGGTTTTTCATTCTAACAACTAATTGTCTTTTTGTTTTAAATTTCTTTTATAAAATTAGCAAAATGCTTTAAAGAATAACGATTTTACTAATACTTAACACAAATAATTGGTAATGTTAACGTTAAGAATTGTATTGATTGTATGCTACTAGGAGATACAACACAATGATTGAACAGCCAAGCATTACTCCAATGTAGTTGTTTTCTGTAATATTTTATCTGAAAAAATAAGGAAGGAAATTCCATATTTTTTGTACAACTTCTTTTTTCACTTCTCCATAAAATTGGGGTTGGGTGGAAATGTAAGGGCCTTCAGCTAGGGGCAGAATTCGTCTTTCACATCGTTTTATAATGTAAACACTTGAAACTTGATGGGGCTGACACGCAACCATTGAAGCATGTCTAATCTTATTATGTTACTAAAAGGTAAACGAATGAGACGATGATTTTCTCAAACACATTATATATATATACTAGCGTACCCGTCCCCCGCGCGTTGCCGCGGGGATAGAAGAAAGTTTAACGAAATGTATTAGAAGGATTTCACCAACGCGTTACCAATCATATGTTCTTAGACGCGTGACCATCTTTTCTAAAAGTGAGTTATTTAAATGTAAACAATGCCTGCGCTTAGATCATAAATATCGGGACACGGGTTTACCTACACTACCGCATGTAAACATTGAGTGTACATTAACCGCTCATCCAAATAATGTTAGAACACACTTTGGTGACCGCCCATGTGTCAGAGACGCAAAGGGGCGTTCTCAGCCCCCCCCCCCCCATTACACTACCGCATAGGCGCGGCGTACGACCCCTGGCTCCTTAAAAGTAATAATGATGCAGATTTCGTCATTCGCTAAAGTGACACAAATCAACAGGATTTTTTTCTTTAACACGTAAAAAAAGTATTTGACGTGTTTTAAACACCAGTGTGACTGATGCAATAAGCTATATATAGCGTTACTAATGGTCTATTATTAGATGCTCGAACTCAATTTCTGACTGGCTTGTCTAATAGTAGATGCTTATTGCATCATTCGCAAAGGGACGAAACTCTACAGTAGGCTCCTCATATTCAAACAGTTATTTTTTTCATCTTTCGCAAGGTGACGAAACTGTACAGAAGGATTTCCTCGCGTTACAAAGTTATTTTTAGAAGCCTGTTGTAGTTTTACCGCTGAATATAGTAGTACCCCTTACTCGCTATGCAGGACGCTCGATTAACGGATGCCAAGTGCTAACTTAGTCGCTCTAAAACTCTGGGTGCCAAACCGTGTATTGACGAAAGTTGCACCCTATATGGCGCCGCCCGTAAGAAACTTTAGTTTTCTTTTTCGCAGAAATATTCTCGGGAGTATTCACATCTACTCCCTAAAGTTTCATGGCACTCGGATGAACCGCATCCGAGTTTAATTTTTAATATACCGTGTATAGAGAAAAAAATCGCTCCCCCGGGAGGGGGGGGGGGGGCGCCGCCCTTGCAATATTAAACAATATTTTTTGCAGAACCCTACCATTCAGTGATCCAATCATCTCCCCAAAGTTTCATGGTACACGGATGAACGGTGTGAAACCGAAATTTTATAAACCGTATATAGAGAAAAATCGCAGCCTCCCGTGGCGCCACCCTTGCGAAATTAAAAAAGGATTTTTTTTAAACAGAACCCTTCTTTGAATTGTTCTAATCAATTCTCCCAAAGTCTCATGGCTATCGGATAACGGTGTCACACCAAATTCGACTTGTATTTTTATATACCGTATATAGAGAAAAATCGCAACCTCCCGTGGTGCCGCCCTTGCGAAATTAAAAATATTTTTTTACAGAACCCTTCCCTAGAGTTTTATAATGAAATCCCCAAAGTTTCATGCCTATCGGATAAACTTTGTCACTGCAATTCACTTTTATTATTTTTATATACCGTAAATAGAGAAAAATCGGACCCACCCAATGGCGTCGCCCTTGCAAAATTAAAAATTATTTTTTTACAGAACCCTTCCCTAGAGTGGTATAATGAACTCCCCAAAGTCTCATAGCTATTGGATGAACTATGCCAAACCAAAATCGACTTTTAGTTTTATATACCGTAAATAGAAAAAAACAAATCGCGCCCTATCGGGGCGCCACCCCTGCGAATTTGAAATATTTTTTTTCGCAGAAACCTCCCCAGGAATATTTTCAACAACTTTCTTAAGTTTCATGGCGATCGTGTGAACAGTGTCACTGCAATTCACTTTTATTATTTTTATATACGGTATATAGAGAAAAACAAATCGCGCCCTACTGGGGCGCCACCCATGCGAATTTGAATTTATTTTTTTCGCAGAAACCTCCCCAGGAATATTCTCAACAACTTGCTAAAGTTTCACGGCGATGTGATGAGAGGTGTAGTAATTCATAAAGGACAAACACACACACACGCATTGCTTATATATATATATATATATATATATATATATATATATATATATATATATATATATATATATATATATATATATATATATATATTGGACGGCATGCTCGAATGGTAGAGCGTTTGGTGGTTGCTAGTTCAAAGGTCTTGAGTTCAGACCTCGGTTCTAACCTGTGGATATAGCACTTGAGTCCACCAAGCCAGGATGGTTACCTGACTTAGTTGGGGAAATTAAACGCGTCTGAGCATAGTGCCGAGGTCTAGAAACATGAACTCTACTTCATCTGCTAAGTGGATTACTAGGTCTTGAGAGAAATCCTTACTTACTTACTTATAGTATTATACTAGCCGTTACGGCCAGGAACTGCACTGGCCTTTGTCAAAAACCTATCTTTATATGACCATGACTTGTGTTTACAAAGCATCATATACTGGTATTACCCGGGTTTAGGAAATATATTACTTTTCGAATTAACCCTAACCACAACCAACCAAAACCAAAAGACACAAAAAAAAACGGAAACATAACGCAAACACAAACGCAAACCCAAACACAAACACAAAGAAAACACAAACGCAACATTAACATAAACACAAACGCAAACGCAAACACAAATACAAATACAAATAGAATGTTGTGCAATGTGCAAGTCGTATGAACAGTTAAAAAAAAAAATTAGCGTAATTTCCTAAAGGTCCTCATTGACGACGAAAAAATGGCGTAAGTGAACGCAGGCAAGCAAAACGGCAGTTAGCGAAGAATCACAGAACATAAGGGCCACTTTAGTGTTGGGTAGCGACGAAATAAGATACAAAAGACACAAGAGAAACACTCCAGTCATGAAAGGCTTGTGTTGTGCTTAGGGGAGGGGAGGGGGGGGGGGTTGGAGGGCAGGTGTGGGGAGGAAGGGGAAATGTTTGCTGGGAAATATCCTGTTTGAGAAACTCAACTACATACGATCCTGATCAGAAAAAAAATGTTTTTTTATTTTTTTTTTATTTTTATTTATGTAATTTAAGTTTCGATTTCCGGGGACGTTTTCCGGTGAAAATGTTGCTTAGGTTTTCGGAGACGTGTTGGGACAGCGTGGTCGTAGGGATAGAGAGCTCGGCCGCTCACTTGAAAGCCTCTCGTTCGGATCTCGTAGTTAGAGTCTGTAGGACGTCAATGTAAAAGGCCCACATAGTAAGACCTCACTAAAATCCAAAACCTACTTTTTCTGTACATGTTAAAACATAAGCTAAAATCCCAACCTATTTTTGTATTTAGGGTTTAAATAATTAAGCATAACCAGTGGCGTAGCGAGGTCGGGTGTCACCCGGTGCGGCACTTAATGGTGTCACCCCCCAGAGGCGTAGCGACTCTTCCCGCGGACAAACTTTCAATTTTCGATGTGCACTCCTCCCTCAAACTTTCGATTTGCACCCCCCTCGAACTTTCGATTTGCACCCCCCCCCCTTAAATTTTTCTCTATATATTTTACTATTTTTTGCCTTGGTGTCCGCCCCCCAAAATGGTGTCACCCGGTGCTGTCCGCACCCCCGCCCCCCCCCCCCTCACTACGCCTCTGAGCATAACTAAAATCCAAACTTACCTCTGTATAATGTCTACATACTCAGATATAACTTAAATTCCATTTTTGTCTTGTAAAAGGCCTAGATATTTAAATAAAAATAAAATCTCATTTGTCTTGTAGGCCTATTTAGGGCCTAAATAATTAAACATAACTAAAAGCCAAACTTAGCTATGTATATGGCCCACATAATTAAACCTAACTAAAATCCCAACCTAGTCTTAGTCTTTAGGGCCTAAATATTTTAGCCCAACTAAAATCCGAAGTTAGTTTTGTAAAAGGCCTACATTTCTAGACCAAAATACAATCCGAACCTATTCTTGTACTTAGGGCCTACATATTTAAACATAACCAAAACCAAAACCTAAATTCCCAAAGGATTGTTCTTAAAATAACCTAAGAGGCAAAGTGATTCGAACTTGGTGAAAGGATCACATCCATTCAAAATAAGATAACCCCAACACTCTTAATCTCGCACTTACTACCACCCCCAGCTGGTTCTAAATCTAGCATGACTGGTTATTTTTATAACTTTCCAATGGCTTTTCAATCTGGTTCATAGGTTGAATGGTTGATGTGAAGATTTATGTTTGAATGGTGATGGTAAGAATCGCTCAGCCGTGAAACTCAATGTTTTATGTGTCATTTGGATGGATTAGGTGAATTTTATGCCTGTATAGCGCGTCGAGGTTGTAAGCTTGGGACAAAGGTAACTTGATCATAACAGAAATGAAGAGAGATCCAAACTTTCTATGTTTTTTACTTGAAACGCTCCTAGGGTAATATATCATGCCATTTTTTTTTAAATAAAGGTATTACTAGCTGTTATGGTTAGGATTATGTTTAGGTGACAAGTTAAATTAAGGCTTGTCCCAGAACGATCATGTCTGTTATTGTGTGGGGTGCAGAGGTTGGGAACCATTTGCCGGGAAATATTAAAAGCGCCAACCCACCTCTGATAGATTCGAATCTTCATTGCGCATGTTTTTTTTTCCCTATAAAACAATGCTGTCTCAAACCTACAAAGAGAGCCGAGGGTCTATTTTAAATTGTTTTGTTGGCTGTTGGGCGAGTCTGCATAAGGATATACAAATAATATAAAGAATATATGTTTATGTTACGATTTATTTTCCTTCTAATAATTGTACTTGAGTGGAAAAGTTTTCTGTGGGTGATATAGATTGATTCTGGGTCAGAAGTTATAATTCTGGAGTCAACAATAGATTGTTTTTTTTAAAATGTCGTTAAATAGGATTCCTCTAAGCCAAATTCTTAGTTACTGCAAGCATTTTTATCAAGGACCTGTGTTTCTGGAATGAAATTAAGTCTTTAGCTGATATTGCGGATTCCAAACTAAACAGTAAACGGCAAGGGCTAAGGACAGAGCGTTAAACTGCTAACCTGCAAGCATTTTCATCAAAGACCTGTGTTTATGGAATTAAATTGTCTTTAGCATATATTGCGGATTCAAAACTAAACAGTGGACGACATGGGCTAAGGACAGAGCATTAAACTGCTAACCTGATAGGTGTCTGAAAAGATGATGAAGAAGGCTAATATTGACAAATTTCTGAGAGCATTGACAACTGTTTACAAAATGGAGCAAATACAGGGCTTCACAGACCAAACGGCATTTCTCTTGCTCTATTCTGTAAGCAATCAATCAATCAATCAGTCAATCAATCAATCATCACTTAACCCTTATTGTGACCGTTGGGGCGACACATTTGATTTTATATAACTTTCTGTTCTGTTATATGCTGCTCTGAGTATTTTGCCAAAGGGCAGTTAAATCATCGATGTCGTCCCCCCCCCCCCATCTAGAGACAACTTTGCCTTCCCGTTATTCTCGCTCTTGGCATAGAGCCCTTCATTTAATGTTTTGATAAGGCCGGTAGTTCATATGCCATGCCCATACTGTTATAACTGTGATTAGTATAGGATAGAGAATTGGGATAAAATATCGTTAAATATCGTTACCAAAATACAATAATTCACTGCAGTCTTCAGCTTCATCACTTTATGGTGACTTCATAAAACATACCGTCTCTATTTTCATGTTCAGTAGATTCTGCAATAGCTTTATATAAACGATGTGTCCATTGCATGCTTTAACATAATTCGCTATTGATAAGTATTTCATATTTTATTTCATATTCTTCTATTTTCAACCATACTTTAAGCGACTTAGATTGGTCCTGATTTCAAACGCCAATCACATCACAGTAATAAAATCGAACGCTTCTAAACCATCGAACCACCCATTATTTAGCTGCGGGATAGCGAACTCCTAGCACGTTCGCACGAACTTGTGTTAGCCGAGTCGTGCGGAGTTGAATACAAACGTTTTTTTTTTAAATCGCTTAATTGCACAACAAACAACCGAGTATTTTTGTTAGGGTAGGTGTGTGTGGGGGGGGGGGGACAGCGACAGTCTTTGTGTTTGTTTATATTACACTTATTTTCTTCTCTTATGATAAGAACTCTCTGATAGATGTAACTTTGTGTCCCATCTCATACTACACTTATTCCCGGAATATGCTACGTATATGGTTGGCATGGTTGCTAAAACAAAAGAATCCGAGTTCATTTCCTCAGGTAGATAAGGCTCGATAAAAGTTTAAAATCAAACAACTTCTTGATTATAGTTTGTTCTTGGTTGGACAAAAGATATAGAAGCTAATCCATAAAGAAAAGCAAGCTGGAATCTGTGAGACTGTAACAAATCTAGGAGAGACAACTCCGATATCAAACAGTAGTGAAGCCCCTTAAGGAATAGAATTACCAACTCCAGTTTCGTTTTCGGTATCTTCTGCAACACAGGTGGTTCCAGGCAGTACAGGTAACGTCCTATCCCTTGGGTTCACCAGCTTTCTTCTGACTGCCAGACTTTGTGAGATGATTTCCAATGCCCTATCTAGCAATTGTCTGTTAGACTATGGAGCCATATTATGAACTCGAACGCTTCATAACCAATCGTTAGTTTTTAGATACTGCTATTACTATTATCTATAATAAATAATTTATCACGAAACTGCACTGACAACAATACCTATACATTCAAGACACCAGTGTTGAATCTCCTAATACTTCTATTCTTAGTACATGAATGATCAAACTCAGTTTTATTGAGTACCCATCATCAAACTGAGGATATACATAATTATGTATTTTCATGAGTCACAAAAGTCTTGCTATTAGTAAATTAGACAGACTTAATGTTTTAGAGTTGTCCATCGTCGACCCGCCATTGATTGGAGAATGTTAAATATGCTTTTTGTCGCATTTTACTTGATAAACAACTTCAAAGCATCGATATTAAATTAGATTTCAATTTATTTTATCTTTCGCCAACTCAGCTTATATGGAGACCCATCATTGATTGGACAAAAAAAGAATTTACTTTTATTTTTTGCTCACAACTACCCCGAATTGGTAGTAAATAGAGTTGTCTATCGACCACTCAGCTTAACCTGATACCCGTCATTGATTGGGAATATCAAATATGCTTTTTGTTGCATTTTTCTTGATAAACAACTACACAGAATTTCTAGCAAAATAGATTTCACTTTTCGTCTATCGTCAACTCAGCTTTAACTGAGACCCGTCATTGATTGGAAAAAATAAATAATTTTCTTTTCTATTTTTCTGAACTCACACCCAACCCGAGTCGGTAGTAAATTAACCGGACCCAACTTTACTGTATTTATTGACCTCAGTTACGTAATCAACACACCAATCGTTCAATCGTTTGGCAGTTAAATTTACATTAACCGTTGACCGTTTAATGAATACCCACCGCACATTGGCCCTAATATCAAAAGAGCTCACCATGGCAACGCGTAAACAAAAGGACTGTTTTGTTTCATTACTTAGACCCAACCTTCCTGTTCTGATTACGAATGCGCTCCCCTAACAAAAGGCGCGGGAAGCTATTCGTAAACAATGGAACGAACTTATATATTGTATAAAGCCTGTAGTTTTGACACTAGACATTCTATTATTTTCTTGCCTATTTCTTTTGTATAACTTTAAAAAAAGCATTCAGTTCGTCATTTTGATAGCTTCAATTAAGTTTGATGTGGTATAGAAAAAAAACGTACAGGTTTTTTTTTTAAAATTACGTACAAATCAGGTTATTGTACGTCTAGGCAATGAGCCAATACCCCTGTCGCCCCAGTCACGCATGACTGAACGCGAATACTCTTTAAACAAAGCTGCCCGTGCCGTCGATTGTTCTGTACATGGCATCGACCACGCCCCCTTCTTCTGAAAACCACCCCGACCCCTGCACCATTTCCCCTCATCCCTCCCCTGATTATTGACTGACGTCATTTGTGAACGTCATTGAATTAGAAGGTGAACATTGAGGCTTTTTGTTTCTTGTTGTGAACTGGTTTAGACCGATCAAATGTAAAAAAAAAAAGGTTGTTTAATTGATTTCTGAAAATTTTCACTTCGATTTTTGTTAAGGACGGGTTTTATTTTTGTTGTGAAGTTTTATTGACGGGCTGTGTACAATTGATCACTTGGTGTGTACATACAGGCGAAGGCACTACCAACAAATGTTTGTGTAGCCTAGGGCTAACGATAGATTTTCTATCCTTCCAGTGTGCGTATTTATAATTATTGATTTGAATATTCTTACTGCAATATCCTGTACTGACTTGGTGCTCAAATATTCTGCTGCTACATTTTCCCCTTTTTATTTTGATTTACAGTTACTTCGACTTTTCATCATCTACTTCCAATTTGTTTTTGATCATTGTTTCTTCCAGACTTTTTTTATCCAGGGGGCACTTGATATTTTCGGGGGGGGGGGGGGGGGGGGGGGAGGCGGTCTACATTTTCCCGGAGGGGAGGGGGGGGGAGCACTTGATATTTTCGGGGGGGGGGGGGGCGGTCTACATTTTCCCGGAGGGTAGGGCGCGGACACTAGTAAATGTATATGTTTACTATACAATTCCATCTTGTTCGGTGGGAAAAGGGGGGCGGTAGATGCCTGGAAGAAACTCTGTTTTTCATTGCAATGCTATATTTCCTCAACACAATTAGGTGTTACTTGTTAACATGTTAAGTACTTTATGATCTGTTGATTCTGATTTACAGCATCCATGAAACAACTACAAGGCAGCGGTTGTTTAATTGTTGGTGTTTTTTTTTCTCCATCTAGCTCATCTGTCCTGGGGGTTCGAACTCGGGGCATTTAGCAACCATGGGCTCTAACGTCCCGACCACACCGACCCTTTATCACCTTCAGATTGCTACTAATATATAAAGACGATACAGTCTTAATTTCAACAAAAAAAAATAATTAATTAATTAACTTAAAAAAACAACAACAATACAACCTGCATAGACATATTTGAAATAGGAAACCAAACACAAATTTTCTTTAGCTATAATAGTAAAAAAAAAAACCTACTTCATCTACTTCATGTGTTTTGGGCACGAACGGGAAAATTTGTTGATTATTGTTTGCAAAAAAAACCTACATATTATATGCAGTAGTTAAAAAACGATCTTTAAAGTAATCTTTAAAATATATTCATAAGATACACATTAAAACAAGGACAAGAGTTGTTAAAGCTAATTTATTATGTAAATAATTCACATAACAAAACACAAAAGCCTTTAGTGTATTATGTAAATTATAACAAGACTTTTAAATGATCCAACAAGTACCCGATAAAAATAAATAAATCGGCCAACAAATCGGCCAACAGCATAAAATGTATATAGCCGTAATGCCAAGTATAGTATAAACAAAAATGTATATGTCATATCACCTTAATCTTTGTTCTGTTTAGACTAGGATAAAAATTAGAAGAACATTTTGCAATGCATATGGAAAGAAAAAATATTATGTAACAAAAAAAATAAAGTAAATTAATTAAGCTGTGCTCAATGAGCTTAAAATATAGTTAGATAATTTCAAGAAACATACCAAGATGCTTTCAAGCAAATAGAAACATACATAGATGCGTTCAAGCAAATAGAAACATACAAGCATATAAAGATGCGTTCAAGCAAATAGAAACACACATATTTATTCAACAAATAAAAACATACCAAGATGTATTCAACCAAATTAAAACATCACAAAATGTGTTTAAGCAAATTAAAACATACAAAAATACATTAAATAAAATTAAAACATACCTTTTGCGTTCAATCAAATTACATCAGTCTAACATGCGTTCAAGCAAATTAAATTATTCAAAGTTACCTTCAAATAAATCAAATCATACTACGCTTTGTCAAATTAATTAAAACATATTAAGATTAGCTCAAGCACACTTAAACATACCAAGCTACATTCAAAAAATTATAACATACGGTGACGCATTCAATCATGCATTAAATGATTACAAAAAAAAACGATCAGTTGTAAAGAATAATTAACATAATGAGACCTCCAAATTTAACAGTCATACTCAAATCTTAAAAAAAAAATCTTTATAAAGCTTGCCCATGTAATTAGACAAAAGAAAATAATCATAAATGTCAAGACGAACATTTCTTTTATAATCCAACCACAGCCTGTATGCAGTAATTATTACTTCAACCCTTCAGACTTAAAAAAAAACAAACCCTATCGAACCCCGCAGTGTACGCATGTCAAAATGTAATGTACATTCCATTTGTCCCTAGCCTTAGTCTGTCAAGTCGCATTATCTTTTGTCCTGTTCGTCTTGTCGCGCCGGTGGCCGCTCAACCGTAACAAATCTTGTCGTTCCTAAGTGGCCCGTTCAAGTTCAGTGACTTTGCTGCTGTTGCACCCCGTTCCAGTCTGATCCGGTCAACTCAACTGGTCTCTACATTATTTTTCTCCCAGACCTCAAAACGAAATTTGATTCCGGTTTTTTCATCGACTTGTATTGTGTCATCGATTGAAGGGTCTCTGTTAAGATATTGAAAAAAAAAACATTTTTTAAAAAGCTGTTGAATATTTATATTAAGATGATTTATTTATGTCGGTGTCGTGCGAAGGAAAGTGGGTACTGTTTTTGTTCCCGTTGTATATAAATCGGCAACAGCATTTACATGTGTGCGTGTAATGGTATGTGTGAGGAGAGGGGGGGGGGGATGAGGATGGTTATAATCTGGGTTTTTTTAGTCCCGATTGGCATTTGTCACGGGGTTTAGACCAGGTTTTATGTGTATTTCAATGTCCCTGTCCCTGTCAGACAGACAGACAGACAGACAGACAGACAGACAGACAGACAGACAGACAGACAGACAGACAGACAGACAGACAGACAGACAGACAGACAGACAGACAGACAGACAGACAGACAGACAGACAGACAGACAGACAGACAGACAGACAGACAGACAGACAGACAGACAGACAGACAGACAGACAGACAGACAGACAGACAGACAGACAGACAGACAGACAGACAGACAGACAGACAGACAGACAGACAGACAGACAGACAGACAGACAGACAGACAGACAGACAGACAGACAGACAGACAGACAGACAGACAGACAGACAGACAGACAGACAGACAGACAGACAGACAGACAGACAGACAGACAGTCAGACAGTCAGACAGTCAGACAGTCAGACAGTCAGACAATCAGACAGACAGACAGTCAGACAGACAGTCAGACAGTCAGACATTCAGACAGTCCGTCAGTCAGTCCAACCCCATCCATCCATCCATATATGTATATATATATATATATATATATATATATATGTATATATATATATATATATATATATATATATATATATATATATATATATATATATATATATATATATACATATATATATATACATATATATACATATATATATATATATACATATGTATGTGTATATATATATATATATATATATATATATATATATATATATATATATATATATATATATATATATATATATATGTATATATATATATATTAAAAATTTAAATATACTTTGTGTATTTAACGTTTCTCATATGACTTCTCCTCCCCCACTTGTAATATAAAACATTATGTGTGTTACAAATTCAATTCATAATCCCCTCCTAACTCCTATCTTCGATTGTAGGAAAAAAAGTCACAGGAAAAAAAAAACACAGGAAAAAAAACACAGAAAAAAAGTCACAGGAAAAAAAGTCACAGGAAAAAAAGTCACAGGAAAAAAAGTCACAAATATATATTTGCATGATATTTGTTAATACTTTTATGTATTAAATATTTAGAGAGTGCAAATTAACTTAAGATTAATTAAATGTAATGTAATGTGTGTAGGCTGTATACGCATAGGAATTTTTATAATTCATCTAAAAATATTTATTATGAAGTAGGTAGATTGTAATTATTTTAAACTAAGATTAGTAGCATTTAATAAAATGCTCCAAAGTCCACTTTTTTCATCGTGTTTTTTTTTTTAAATACCAACATTAAATTACCGTGAAATGGTAAGGTCATATGACTTGCTGTCCTCAATTCATGGCAACAATAGTTATGTTTAGTTCAACCACCTTTACTGCCCACATTTATCACGCTCATTACATAACAAAACTTAGGATCAAAACAGAAAGCCGACAAGGTTCAAAGGCTGTCATTGACGCATAACGTCAACAACACAAAATATGTTCGGACAATGCCTACTGCGGAGAGGCCGACCAGAGAATAGCCTACGGCAAAATGTGCCTACATTTCTTTTATAATTAACTTCTCAACCGCGTATTTAACTAAATACGTAACAAAAGTTGAGATTGTTGTGTTAATTATCTTAGAGTATTTTTACTTACAATTGTTATAAATCATAATGCTTTTAACGTCTATAAATAATTTATGCTATCAAAAAATACAACCCACAACAATAAACATACAAAATTTTACAATTCTTAACAAATTAATACAAATATTTCTAAACAGATTTTTGTGACTTTTTTTCTGTGACTTTATTTCTGTGACTTTTTTTTCCGATACAATTTTTCCACTGTGACTTTTTTTCTGTGACTTTTTTTCCTAGCAAAAACTGTGACTTTTTTTCTGTGTTTTTTTTTCCTGTGACTTTTTTTCCATTCACCCTATCTTCTACCCCATCCGTAACATATCGTAAGCAAATGGAGTGATGGAGTCTTTTCAAAAGACCCATCCTACGGGTGAGTGCAAAGTACGTAAATGACACAAGGTATAATTTATGCTAGACTTGTGATCTTACCTCCCTACCCTTTCCAGCGATTCTTCTTCTTCTTCTACGTTCTTAATTTTAGTGTTGGAAGGGATTCCCTCCAACACAATTAAGTATACGTGTCAACTGGTTATGCGCCATTGAGGCCATTGACTCCGATTCCAGCCTGCTTTTCTTTTTGGATTTGCTTCCATAGCCTTTGTCCAACCAAGAACAAACTACAAGGCAGCAGTTGTTTGATTTTGGAGTTGTCTCTCCTAGAGGAGTGGCTGTCCCCAGCTATCGAGCCTCATCTGCCCTGGGGGGTTCGAGACTTTTCGATTTAGCAACCATGAGCTTTACCGACTCGACCACGCCGACCCCTCCCGCGATTCAAAAAACAACCTGTTACAATCTTAACCCCTCTTACATCTTGCACCCCCCACCCCCGTCCCGTTCCAAGGAAAACAAATTATTTTCATTAGCTTTGCTTATCCCAGAAAGCTACCCCCCCCCCCCGCACACACATATAAAGAATGTTCGGGACAGTCCTTTAACAGTTTTTAAATTAGTGTCACATAATTAATGAGGAAAGCTATTAAGTAAGCAAACAGCAGTGTATAATTTAGTAAGGTAGCTCAAAACACACTTTTTATCTATTTTTCCTACAGCATTAAGCGCCCCCTATGGACCGAGCCAGGGGCGATCGCCCCACCAACCCTCCCCTAGCTTCGCCTCTGAATAAGTAAATGCAGTGATAGACATCTTTTACAGACGACCCATGCTGCAGCTGAGTTCTGAGTACATACTTGATACAATGTGTAATTTACGTTATCCTCATAATATCCCCCACACCTCACTTGCAATACAAAAATAATCGGAGTTTCATTCTTGACTCCCCTCCTCCATCTCACCCCCACCCCCTTTATCCCCACTCGTCGGAAGCGCAACGTAAGTAAATGCAGTGCTGGACTGCACGTGAGTGCTGAGTACCTACCTGACACGATGACAGAGGTGCTCAAACTTGGGGAAGAACGTGTCCGAGTCAAAATCCTGGAATATTCTGGTGATGATGAAAGTTGTGCATCTCTGGTCTGATACTGCGATCTGTCCAACATAAAGTTCACCAAGGGAGGTAATTAAAAATTAATTTTAATAAGGGAGAAAATTTAGAAAATAAGAGAAAATTGTAATTACCTATACCTATATATATATATATATATATATATATATATATATATATATATATATATATATATATATATATATATATATATATATATATATATTATATATTGAATCCATTAAGTATATTAACAATTGCGACAGGATTAATTAGTAATTAAAGGAGAGCTACCTCATAGTTTAACTGTCCGCCTAAAACGTAGATGGTTTCGATTTCGCCTTTGCATGGTCCTGTCGTTAACATTCGCACGGCTTCGTCAAAGTTGTGGGCCACGCCCCAGCAGTAAGGCGCGTCCTGAGACCTAAAGGGAGATAACATAACAAATATGTATACATCGAATTGATAGTCTACCTTTACTGAATTTCCGGTCTGTCACGGGCAGAAAGGGACGTAACAAAGTTTTAAAATGTGCTGATATTGTTAATAGGATAATTATATTTCTTTAATGGTTAGAAAACGAAAATATTTGTGGTAAATATTTTCATAAATAGATATCTATGGTAAAGTAAAACATGAAGCTCCTCATTAGACCTAGATCTATGGATTAATTGGGCAGATGAAGTAGAGTTCACCCATATAGGTACTATAAATGCTTATATATATATATATATATATATATATATATATATATATATATATATATATATATATATATATATATATATATATATATATATAAATATATATATATATATATAAATATATATATATATATTATATATATATATATATATATATATATATATATATATATATATATATATGTATATATGTATATATGTATATATGTATATATATATATGTATATATATATATATATATATATATATATATATATATATATATATATATATATATATATATATATGTATATATGTATATATGTATATATATATATATATATATATATATATATATATATATATATATATATATATATATATATATATATATATATATATACACATATGTTATTTTGGTGTGCCACATATACGACAGTACAATAATACTATTCTGACTATTCTGTAAAAAATTATTAGTCTATTAATAATCCCTGCTCTATCCTAACACTGAAACTCAGTGCGTCTCACTTTACTACTAGTGCATGAAAGTTAATGGAAACATAATAGAATAAATTAATTCAATATACTACCTATTCCACAAGTTTATTACTCATACATAAAAAATACATTTTCATAATGTGTATTAAGGTTTCCTAGTAGGTAATAATTTTGGTTTCAACCTGGTTTGTTGTAATTAATTCGTGTAGATTATATGCTTTCTGAGGTATTAAGATTTTATATACATGAAATACTACTTACAGAGAATTAGGTTAAAATAAAATCGGATCGGCTATTTTCAAATAACAATGCTATTAAATAATACAGCGGGTTAATCATTATCATACAACATATAGTTATTGCCTCTACCAGTACACTTCCATATCCACCCTCAACCCGCACACCCAGTAAAAAGACTGATATATATATATATGTTACGGTCAAAGCCCGAAGTGCGGCCAAACCCCGGATTGGCCGGCCAATGCGCGGATTGGCCGGCTCTCTTGGCCAAAGCCCGAAGAACTTAGAACTAAGATCGTATTTCGTACATTGGCCGGCCAATGCGCGCACTGGCCGGGACGTACTGGCCAAAGTCCGAAGTACTTAAACTTGACAGCGTATTTTGTACATTGGCCGGCCAATGCGCGCATTGGCCGGGATGTCCTGGCCAATGTTGTATCTAGACTAAGTTGTGATCGCGTTTTAATTATTCTGGGTGCGGTTTCATTGTGAGTAACGTATTGTTTAGCTCTTGTTTGTATAGCATTCTATATGCAAGGCGACATGGATCAAAAGGGCCGTCAGACCAAGAGACAGACATAGCAGATGGCTGTCAAAAGAAAAAAAATGTAAATCCATGTTAGTTTCAATATATGGGCTACAACTGTATGTGACAGCCTCCTCCATGATGACGAGGTGAGACAATCATCAAAGAACAAAAGACAGTCGGCGTCACCGACCACGTGCAACTAGACGGAACGTTCAAAAGACTTTTCCGCGTTCCTAGATGTTCAAAACAAGATGATGACATGGATGCAAACAAATGAATCAGCTCATTGGGCTGAGAGTCTCAAATTCATTCAATTTATGAAAAATCGTTCTTTTCATCAAAGAATCCAACAATCACCATACGAAGCCTTGTTTGGATGCAAAGCAAAAGTGGGACTTAGCACTTCAAATCTACCAACAGAGGCTCTCAATAAAATAGCTTCTGAGGAAGATCTTGAGAACATTGAACAAGAAATTGAGGTTGCCATAAATGCAACTACATCCTCAGCTCACACATCTACTGCCGTGGCGGAACGTCCAGACCAGTTGCGTGACAATAATGTGGCCAACAGATTCTGTATAGTTTGTGAAAAACATTGTAGTGCAGCTCATTCTTGTGGATCATGTGGCAAAGATGTCCATGCTATTTGTGGAGTACCCAATGAAGAAGACGAAGGTTACGGAGGGAACATTACCTGCAGATTGTGTCACAACAAACAAGACGTCATGGAACACAGGTCAGCAGCTCATACTGGCTTGCAAAATCAAGGTGCTAAGATGCTTAAAACATCAAATACAAAATTTAAAGACGGTGAAGTGGGTGACAATGTACGCATCCGTGTTCCAGATGTTGACAGAGGTCGCGGTGATCCCCGAAGCGTGATTGCAGTTGTCATGAGCGTCGAGGGCGGTTTCTACAAATTAGGAACCGAACATGGTGTTCTAAAACAACTGTATGCTAGAAGTGAGTTTTCAATTCTTCACGAAAAACTGCTCTTATTGTCGTCAGTTGGCACTGAGGAAAAATCACTACGAACCATCGCATCTTCATCGCATCTTCACAATCATTGACTGGGGGCCAAGGCTACAATCGCTGCAATTGCACAACCAAGTGTACAACAAATCGCTGCAAGTGTAAAAATAACAAGCTGCTATGTAATTCTAAATGCCATAAAAGTTCAACTTGTTGTAACAAATGATAATATTGATTGATTGAGACTATAGTACAATAAAAAATTTGAATGTTTCTGTCATTTACTTTAATTAATAATCAATAAAGACTTAATTTTATGATCCTACCGGCATAAAAAAAAACAAAATCTGCTCATGATCTTCTAATTAAGACTTTGGCCGGTCCACCATGGCCAGTCCGCGGACTGACCGGGACTGGCCGGCCAAAGGCCGAAATCAAGAGCTATTTCAGACTTTGGCCGGTCCACAATGGCCAGTCTGCGGATTGGCCGGCCAAAGGCCGAAATGAAGCAAAGTTTCGGACTTTGGCCGACCTATGGGAGGCGATATTGGCCAATGCGCGGACTGGCCGGCCAATCCTAGCATTGGCCGACTTCGGGCTTTGACCGTAACATATATATATATATATATACATATATATATATATATATATATATATATATATATATATATATATATATATATATATATATATATATATTTATATATATATATATATATATATTTGATAGTAGCTTCCTGATGAATCTTCGCGTGTTTTCCATCTCTAGACATACACCTCCCCGCTCCCCACCCGAGCCCGACCCCCCAGGCTTACATAGACTTGTTTGGTAAAACTTGAAGCATTTTTGGGTATGTCTTCTTCTCTAGATACACGATTCCATCACCCCCACCCCAACCCGAGCCAGACCCCACAGAAAACAGACTCACATAGACTTGCTAATGACCACTTGACGCACCTTTGGATGTGTTTTCTTCACTAGATACACGATTCCATCACCCCACCCCCGCACCTGATCCCGACCCTCAGAAAACAGACTCACATAGAACATAGATTTGCTAATGACCACTTGACGCACCTTTGGATGTGTTTTCTTCTCTAGATACAAGATTCCATCACACCCACCCACCCCCCACCCAATCCCGACCCATCAGAAAAAACAGACTCACATAGACTTGCTAATGACTACTTGAAGCATCTTTGGATGTGTCTTCTTCTCCAAGCTCAAGGTCTCCCAACCAACTCGACCTGTGATGATGCCGTTCTTTTTCTCTGAAAATATCAACAAAAGCTGTTTTTAGCTATGGTAACGGTTCTAAAAATATCTAGTTAATCAGATAAAATATGAATGTATATTTATAGTGAAGCTTCCTCTTTAGACTTAGTGAGCCACTGGGCAGATAAAATAAGAGTTCATATGTTTCTTCACCTCGGCGTATGAAGGATAATGTGGTCAGCACTATGCCCAGCCGCTTTTAGTTTTCCTAACATGATTTAGGTACCCATTAGAGCTGGGTGGACTCGGCTATGTTCTACGAAATTGAACCCGGGTTTGAACTCGAGATTTTCGGGTTAGCAGTCAAGCGCTATAGGAGGGAGCCTATGACATTGCAAATAAGAAGGAAGTGGCGCTGGGTGGGTCACACACTGTGAAAGGTTCACCCAAATGTGACACGCCAGGCACTTGAGTGGAACCCCAGGGAAAGCGGAAAAGAGGGCGCCCAAAACAGACCTGGAGGCGGAGTCTTCTTGAAGAACTGAAGCCAACAGGGATGTCTTGGGAGGTGACAAAATTAATAGCCGGGGATCGGAAGAAATGGAAGAAAATAGTCGAGGCCCTATGTTCCACAAGGATCAAAGAACCCTAAGTCAAGTAAGTCAAGTCTAGCGCTCTACCACTTGGCCACGGCGTCACATTAGATATACAATAAGCATGTCGCGAATGTAGCGAAACAATAGTAAGTTTGTCCTGAGATAATTGAGACTAATACAACATTAAACCAATACTCTGTAATTATGATAACACTTGTAAATTAAGCACAAAAAAGTTTGGTAATATAGTAACACGTTTCGATTCGGAAAACAAGGGATGCTTTCAGAGACGGAAGAATCGTTTCGGTGCGCTACCCGGGAATTAGATAAAAAGGTCATAAGCTGCCCATGCACCATGATCCACCTTACGACCTTGCAGATGTATCCCAAATGATGGCTAAGTAATGTGCTTAGTGCCAACTCATTTTCAGAAGCTGTAAAAAGTAAACCAGTTGGTAGTCCTCACGTCTAAAAACACGTGCAAGGCAACCGTTTCCGAGTTTTCTGTCTCACATGGGTTGCTCTACCCAGTTCACGTGATTTTCCTGCACGGGGATTCAAACTTAGGACTTTCAGGTTAGCATTCATACTCTCTACCACCCGACCTCACCTATGATAAATGCATAATGTTTTGACTGTGGAGGACATTCCTCAATGCAGTCCCCACCAACATACAACCTATAGTTGTTTATTTTGACTTACTTGGATCTTTCGTAGACTCTATGAGGTTTGTGTAGAACTCGTAATCTGGTCTGTAGAGAGATGAAACACAGTTAAGGCCCAACTGTTCAATTGCAGGTTGTTGTGAACAATACTCTTTCATTCACGATTGTTGGGAACGATACTCTTACATTCACGATATTTGTAAACGATACTCTTACATTAACGATTATTGTGAACGATACTCTTACATTCATGAGTTTTGTAAACGATACTCTTACACCTATAATTGTTGTGAACGATACTTTTCCATTCACGATTGTTGTGAATGATACACTTACATGCACAATTGTTGTGAACAATACTTTTACATTTACGATTATTGTGAACGATATTCTTACATTCTTGATTATTGTGAACGGTAAACTTACATTCATGATTGTTGAGAACGATACTCTTATATTGACAATTAATGTAAACGATATTCTTACATTCACGATTGTTGTGAACGAGAATCCTTAAAATTAACGTAAGTCTAATAAACATTATGATGTTTTTCAACATTTGTTTTGTCAACAATCCAAACAAAAATATATGCTTCGTAACATTTTCTGAATTTCACCCCTCCCACAATAATAGTAACACATATTTTGGAAATTCTTCGTGTCATGCACCAACATGTGAAATCTGTACTAAAAACGGAAAACTTTCGTATGCTTTTCTTTGCAAATGTTAAAAATTTTGGGCAATTCAAACTTCCACTAACTTTTATTTCCCTATTTATAAAAAAAATTCTAAAAGTTAAAAAAAATGTGAAAGTTTTTGTTTTTGATAGACTATCCGACCTCATTCCTACAAACGCGTTGAACCCTTGCCCCCCCCCCTCCCCTCCCCCCTCACACCTTCTTTTACCTACATATCCTGGACAAGACAAAATATAACGCAGTCATCTTGAACGCTTACATTCTTTACGACCATAGCGTCACGCACGCAGAAATAACATCATCTTTAATCCACCGACAAAACAATATTTCTATCCGGGTTTTGCCGAACCCTGCACGAATAATATCTCAAAAACGTGTTAATTAATTAGCGACATGTAATTAAGCACCTATTTTTACCTACTTTAAGAACGGCCACGGCAGACCACCGTCTTTGCCGATTCCCCTATGGCCGTCACAAATAGCGGCGACCGACTTTATATTGAACTCTACCAGCATCTTGACTCAAGGTCTATTAGAGTAGTTCGGACTTCGAGGCTCAAACCTGTGAAAAACAGAAAATAAAGCAGTAGTGCACATACGTGATTATGTAAAGAAGATACATCTAAAACCAATTTATAAAACTTCAAAGATTTCTAATTTAATCTTATTGATCTTTTCATTGGGTCACAAAGGATCAATTTATTTATATATGCCATCAAACTAACTTGTTGATTCTGTTAATCAAACGTATTTTTTAAATCATCGATTACCTTATTGTATGAAAATTAAATCACTTTACTACCTAAATTAGCACGCGTTTTTGTTCCTGTTTTTTTATATTGCACACAGTGTTTCTTTCAGGTTGTCTTGGAGGGGGTGAGGGTGGGGGAGGAATTACCACCTCACTTCGCACGGCTACCCCCCCCCCCCCCCTCGAACGAAATAGAATTTATTTGTGAAATATATACTTTTGTCAGTGTGTGCCCCACACCCCACGTTCTAGATAATAATTTTAACCGCCCCCTCCCCGAAGGAAAGTTCCCGGAGCACCGACCCCCCCCCCCCTCCAGAGAAAAAAGTCTAAAAGATTGTACATTATAATTTATGGAATGTGATAGATCGACTGTATGCAACGATTTTGATATAATACGCCTTTATCAACACTAGCAACAACATAATTTGCCCTGAGCAGAGCAGACTCCCCCAACCCCTCCCCTATCCCGCTATACCTCCCTGATAATACCTCACTAATAATACAACGCATCGCTAAATATAATAAGACAATCCAGCTTATTAGTTTCGTTCATTATTTCTACCTTATGAAGTTGCCTAACGGTGGTAGAGCGCTATACTGCTAAACCTTAAGTCTCGCGTTCGAATCCGGTTTCATGTCATTAGAACTTCCCTGAGTCCACTCAGCTCTGATGGGTACCTAATTCACGTTGGGGGAAGTAAAGCCGACTGGACATAGTGCTGAGCACACTATCCCTTTATTTGCTGAGGTCACTGAAAGAGGTTAACTCTACCTCACTTGCCCCATGGACCGCCAGAGAATGGAATTTTAGTTACTTTACTTAGTTATACTTTTTGAATTTATTAAATCTAACCAATACAGATCAAGTTAAAATACAACGCATCGCTTAAAATAATACTAAATACCACATATTGCTGAAAATTTAACATTATGCCTATTTAGTGTAACATAAGGTGGAAAATCGATTATTTCTACCTTTTGAATTTATTGGCTCTAAACCAATAACGATAAAACTTTAAAAAAAAAAAAATTCCCTGAAATAATGAGATTCAAAATTAAACATAATGATAGCTTACTTAATGAGTTGTAAATACAATACAAGAATGTAGTATGGCAAAATTGTATACTCACTCACAAAAAAACCCCAGCAGAACTGAGTTGCTTAATATTATCTCGCCCAGAGTACAAAACCCACTTTTTATACTAAACAAAATCTTTGGATATTCCCGAAGAATGAGACGTACGTCACCAGTCCAAAGTCACAAGGTAAGTTTAATCCTACACACGTGTCAACCGTCAACACGGAAATCCTAATCTCTGGAGTGGACCCTTCCCGCCACACACGAACAGGTGCACACCGGCTTTCAAAACTAGGTCACACACACACGAACTAGGGACAAGAACAGGTTACACATCTTGTATTGTGTTGGTAACTGGGGTAACTTTCAGTAGAGTTTTTAATAGTTCTACGCATAATCTGTTCTGTTGTACCTTTAATCAGGGGCGTAGCGAGGGGGGGGGGGCGGGGTTGCGGACCGCACCGGGTGACACCATTTAGGGGTGACACCAAGGCAAAAAATAGCAAACTATATAGAGAAAAATTTGGTGGGGGGGGGGGTGGAACTCGAAAGTTTGAGGGGGGGGGGTGCAAGTCGAAAACTTGAAAGTTTGTCCCCGGGAAGGGTCGCTACGCCTCTGGGGGGTGACACCATTAAGTGCCGCACCGGGTGATACCCGACCTCGCTACGCTATTGCCGCTAATACAAATACATGGCATTCATTGTAGCTGATGTAGGGATGAGATGAGATAAATATTACCATTTTGGTATGGTTTAGAGTGGGATTAATTTATGACAATATATGCAAGAGCGTGGAGACAGATGTTGAAGAAGAGAAGAGTAGCATATATTACACATGCAATGAATATGTCGCCAATTTAGCGAAACAAAAGTTATTGTTAGCGAAACAAGACTACAGACACATTGTTACAGTCAGCGAAATAAGACTACTAATTGTTACTGTTAGCGAAATAAGACTACAGACAAATTGTTACTGTTAGCGAAATAAGACTACAGACAAATTGCTACTGTTAGCGAAATAAGACTACAGACAAATTGTTACTGTCAGCGAAATAAGACTACAGACAAATTGTTACTGTCAGCGAAATAAGACTACTAACTGTTACTGTTAGCGAAATAAAACTACAGACAAATTGTTACTGTTAGCGAAATAAGACTACAGACACATTGTTACTGTCAGCGAAATAAGACTACTAACTGTTACTGTCATCGAAATAAGACTACAGACAAATTGTTACTCTAAGCGAAACAATACAGAATAATTGTTGTTGTTAAAAAAACAACTTCAGACAAATTGTTACTGTAAAAAAAAACAACTACAGACAAATTGTTTGTTAGCGAAACAATACAGACACATTTTTACTGTTAGCGAAACACAATTACAGACAAATAGTTACTGTTACTGTTAGCGACATTATGACATTTTTTATGAGATTATCTCAAGGATACAGACACGTAGAGCATATGAAGTAGAGTTAAAAAAAAACCCGCGGTATGAAGGGTGATAGTGTGGTCAGCACTGAGACCAGCCGACTTAGTTTGGGTGAGCTCATTGACGTGTTACACATTCAACCCCGGGATCCGAACTCGAAACCTTCTTGTTAGTAGTCGTAACACTCACTCCTCTACTAATCATCATACAGTTCGGCCGTTGAAAAAAGTATGTGAACATCATAACATAAAGAATTGAATAGTATGGCAGGGAGGGAGAGCACTCGATTACTAACTCGACTGTTTCGAGTTTTCATCCAGCAATAATGGGTACCTGAATAGGCAATGACAGCTTGGAATAAATATAACCACAGTACCTCTTTATATAGAACATATAATTGAAACATATGTAATCATCTGCTCTCTTGAATGCCAGGTTCAAAAGGGCTGCTTTACTAATATATTAAACGAGCCGACCCGCGCCGTAAGCATACGCCGCTGTTTAGTTGTTTAATTTTCTACTTTTCAGTAATTCATAATTTGTGAATTCGACACTACCCTCTGCACAATCGCTATTAGTTATAACAATACTCACCTTAAACCCTAATCCAAGCTTAGAAATTTACTATTCTCATTACTCACATTATAATAATATACACATTCATACGAAAAATCTATAGTCGTTCAATAACTAACATCACATAAAGGGTAATACCAAAAGGAACATAGAGTCATACCTACACGAAGATTCCAGCAGATTCATCACAACTGTTTAAATACCCATACACAGCCATGTACCATTTTTATAGCCTGAATAGATTTAGCCCACTCACATCACGCGGTGAATATTTTAGCCCTCCCTCTGACGTTAGTGGTGACGTCAGGTCACGGTGAGCTAGTTCTAAATATAGAACGAATAAAAAACTTGGATCAATATTGGTATGGAAGAGAGGGGAAGGGAGAGGAAGAGAAATAGCCCTAAGGCGCCATTGACTTCAGCCATAGTTGATTTAGCTGGCGAGTTAAAATTTCGATTCAGCTTGTTGGATAAATTGAGCTAAACATAAGCCCTAAACTAACTTGAGTAAATAGTTAGGTGTTCTAAATAGAGTTGTAGGCTTTAAAAATAAATAAAAAATAAATAAAAAAATATATTTTTTTTTACAAAAATTAATAAATCTTAATAATTTAGAAATACTTAGCAATTGTTTGATAATTTAGTAATCCTTAGCACTTATTTAATAATTTTGTAAATAATTCTAAACGTAAGGTTTATATTATTGACTATTGAACGATTAACAATAACTATTCAATGCAGATTTAGTTAAAGCTGAACGAGCTCATAGGATAAACTACGCGCACCTTTCTACGCCACTGTTGAAAGTTCGTAAAATGGATATATGACCTGATTAAAATGTCGGAACAATCTAGACTGCTGTAATAAGCATGGTTAGGTGTCATCCATAAATGATGTCACGCTTTTTTGACGATTTTTACCTCCTTTCCTCTCCCTTCCGTCACACATCGTCACAAAAAACCAGAACCCCTCAAAACTGCAGTTGACTTTTTCTTAAAATACGATATTTTTCTCTGTGTATTTTTATCAATTCCTATTACAATTTATTAAAGCAGTTTTCTAAAACTCGAAATAACGACTAAAATTCGTTTCGTAACATTGCTTTTTTATAATGCAAAAATGTGACGTCACACCATCTAAACCATCCACCCTTCACAAAACTACGGATCCCCCTCCCCAATACTAGTGTGACGTTATTTATGGACGACCGCTTATATGTAACCAGCAATCCCGGATCCATGATCCTCAAAATTACAATTGTTAGTCAATTTAAAAGCTTTTTATCATATGTAAAAATAAAAGACTTGTTTAATTTCAATATCGTTAAATCAGTACAACAAGAGATAAGTCTACATAATATACATCTACATCAAACTTCCGTTTAAATTAGTTTTACTATTAATACCGTGTTTCAGGAAATTATTTTACTTAGAATGAAATTGAAAACGCTACCTCCTATATGTAGTGTGCATCTATTATCAGCGAAAAAACTTGATCCGTAATTGAACGGAGATAATTCATTTTTAAATATTTAAAAAAAAAACTTTTGTTATCTCCCTTAAAATTGCATTTCAATGGCTTTACTTTGTTTTGTTCGATTGTGCCGAATAAATCTAAAGTAAATATTGCTTGATTTAGAACTATTTATCTAATTTTAGTGATTTGTAAAAGCCTCAAAATAGTTAGCCAGGTGGCATTGTTTCTTTTAGACTTTTTTTTTCGGGCCGCTATTTAGTTGTTTTATTTTCTACTTTTCAATAATTCATAATTCATAACCCCCCCCCCCCCCCCTACACCCCCCTATGAAAGCAGCCTCCTCTTAGTTATTTCTTAGTTACCTCCTGTAAGAAACCCGGCTGTACGGCTCTACGATTTGTAAACATTTAGCGTGACCACAGCTCACCAGACAATGTGGGGGTGGGGTGGGGGTGGTAGTGATAGTGATAGAGAGAAAGAGAGGGGACTGCAAGGAGGCGCTTGCAGCTTGTTTTCTAACGGCTCCCAGAAGAGAATTATATATATAGATTTTCTACATAAATTCGGTAGACGTGATTTGGGGGAAGGGGGGGGGGGGGCATCGCCACCACCCAAACCCCGAAGAGATGCCTGAAAGAACCACTGCTGCTGGAGGGCTATGGAAAGAGAAACAAGGATTACGATGCTTATATTGGCTCAACTTATGAGAGTCCGGTACAGAGCTGTTGCAGCTCTTCAGGGGCGTCACAGAATTAAGTTTTCAGTCAAGTCATATGTATATTAATATACACATGTTGATTTTAACCCCCCCCCCCCTTTCATCCCTACACCAATACATAATTAAAGGCAGCAGTATGATTTTAGCAGAAGTAAAGCTCCGTTTCAAACCTGAATGTCCGTTTAGGATGTAAAGTAGAGTTCATCTGTTTCTGTGACTTCGGTATATGAAGAGATGATTTGGTCACCACTGTTCCTAATCGCCTTTACTTTCTCTAACATGAGTCGTAATTGACTCATGTTAGAGAAAGTAAAGGCGGACTTATGGACTTATGTGTACTTGGTGGATTTATGGACGTTCTACTGACACGATCTTGAGAGTTAGAAATCGTATGCTCCATGCCATGACACTGCTAGCAACCTTGATGGCTAATTTGTTCATTGTGAGATGGATGATATTTGATTAAAAACGCTGTGTATACTTGATTTAGTTCTGGTTTGTCAAACATCAAATATGTGATAGAGCTGTTGAAAATGGTTTATTTGATGGTATAATTGACGCTAATGAGAGTCGGAGTGGTCAGGTCGGTAAAGCCATAGTTGCTAAATCGAAAAGTCCCTGAGTTCGAACCCCCGGGCAGATGATGACCAATACTTGAGTAGCAACACATCTAGAAGAGAAAAATCCAAAAATCAAATAACAGATGCTAACACGGCATCACTGGGCGTATGACCTTCCATTGAAGGTCACCGGCCTGGGCGCAAGAGTTCGTATACCAACTTCAAAGGTGAAGTGTTCGTGACCAAGGCGAACCATGTACAATACATTGTAGATGGAGGCATCCGGCTGTAGTCAGGCACTGAGAGGGGTGGGCACAGACATGCAATACTTAGCGCCAACGACCTCCAAGAGTTAAGGGATTTATTTATTTTTTAATGTGTATATGCTGCTAATACACGAGCCTCTGTATGTAAAAGAAAATGATAAATAAGCTTGAAAAAAATATTTTTACAAAAGTTAATTTTTTAAATAAATTCCATTTTTCTAGAATAGAATACGTATCAACTACACTTATACGATACATTTTTCTATTGTGATTATAATTCTAAAGACACTCATCATTGTAACAAAGTTAGACTACTCAATGACATTTGATCACATTTTTATTTTTATTTGTAGTCTTGGGGGTACAAGAGTGTAGCATTTTTTTTTATGTATTCTGTGTGAATGTACATGTTTTACTTTTCTGTCATTAAAAAGGTGCAATTAGGCTGAAAAATTGTGCACACATAAATCAACTGCTGAATAATTATTGCATTTTTTACCAAATCAGTCTACAAGTCACTTGAAGTAGTTTATCTATTTCAAGTGGAGTTAATCTGTTTCACTGACTTAGTCAAAAGATGGGATATTATGATCAATTCTATGCTCAGCCGCCTCAACTTTCCCTTACGTCAATTAGGTACACAATAGAGCTGAGTAAACTCAGGGACGACCTACACACTTGATACAGGGATCTTAACTCGAGACCGTAGGGTTTGGAGTCGTGAGTTCTACCATTCAATCTCGTCACAAAGTGCAAGGACATCTGCTTTTAACAGTGGTTTAGTAGTTAGCAAGAAAAAAGATTAATAAAAACGTATTTAAATATATATTTGAAAAGTATTTAAAATTATATATTGAACACTTTTAAAAAGTGTATGAATACTGTTTCATAAGTTATATAATTAAAATATCACAGGGAATATACGTTTCACATCAAAGTTATTATGATTAAAAATGCATTGCTTACATATACTACAGAAACATGTAATTCAAAACACTTTGAAAAGGCGTTTTTCATTCTTCATGTTATATTCAGAAGAGAAATGCAGTACGTCTATCTTTTTTAAGTGAAATAAATAGTAATTATAATCATATTGACAACAAAGCTAGCTTAAAAGGTAACAGTTTTATTATAAAAATATATTTTTTATAAAAAATAGTTTTTATAAAACTGAATATAGTATTTTGCACTATTTTGATATGCTATTTAAAAATATATATTTAAAAATGTGTTAACTAATTTTTGACACACTGCATTTGTCCTCTGCACTGTCGATATGCTAACATTAAACACATTAAACACATATATATATATATATATATATATATATATATATATATATATATATATATGTGTGTGTGTATATATATATATATATGTATATATATATATATATATATATATATATATATATATATATATATATATATATATATATATATATATATATATATATATATATATGTATATTTATATATATATATATATATTAAAAACTTTGCTGAAAAAAATAAAGTTTACAAATACTATTAGTATTAAAGCTGCATACATTCGGTCTTAATGTTTAAGTTTGTGTGACAGAGCATGAGCCTAAAGTTTTTAGCTCACTTCTGCACCAGTTTTAATTCTAAGCTCTTGACTGCATTAACTGACATTATAAGCTCGTTTATAACAAAAATGTAAACTCTACGCTTATGACTGCACAACTACTTAAATTCTAAGCTCATGACTGCACTAGCTTAAAGTATAAGCTCGTTTCTAACAAAACCTTAAGCTCTAAGCTTATGACTGCATACCGACTTTAATTCTAAGCTCATGACTAAACACAAACTTAAATTCTAAGCTCATGAATGAACCAAACTTAAACTCTAAGACGAAGACGCAGTTGTCTGTTGTCCAATTAAAGAACCAGCCGGATGACTCCACATAGCAGAAGCAGGTACATGGAGATTGAAACAATTTCTTGTCCATTATCTGCCGTTGTTGCAGCTGTAGAAATTAGATTTTTACGTTAGATTTACTATAGTACAAGAGCAGATATTAATGTTCATTAGAATAATACACATTTTTAATTTACAGAATAGATATCTCGATTCAAATCGCCTAGTAGATATACATATTCAACGAAAATCATATTTTAGATATGTGAACCAGGGGCGTAGCGAGTGGGGGGGGGGGGGGGGGCGAGGGTGCGGACCGCACCGGGTGACACAATTTAGGGGGGGGGGGTGACACCAAGGCAAAAAATAGCAAAACATATAGAGAAAAACTTGCGGGGGGGGGGGGTGCAAATCGAAAGTTTGAGGGGGGGGGGGTGCGAATCGAAAATTTGAAAGTTTGTCCCCGGGAAGGGTCGCTACACCTCTGGGGGGGGGTGACACCATTAAGTGCCGCACTGGGCGACACCCAACGTCGCTACGCCACTGATGTGAACTAATTTAAGCCAATTTGAACGGGTTATCTTCTTCTTCTTCGTTCTTAATTTTAGCGTTGAAAGGGATCCCCTCCAACACAATTAAGAATACGTGTCAACTTATTATGCGCAATTGAGGCCACTGACTCCGATTTCAGCCTGCTTTTCTTTTTGGATTTGCTTGCATAGCCTTTGTCCAATCAAGAAAAAACAACAACGCAGGAGTTTTTATTTTGTATTTTGGAGTTGTCTCTCCTAGAAGAATGGCTGTCCCCAGCTAACGAGCCTCATCTGCCCGAGGAACGGGTTATATTTATCCAGGCTAACAAATAACTGCGAGAATGTATTTATTACATGATGTTTAATTTCCCTCTTGGACAAACTTTCGATTTGCACCCCCCCCCCCTCAAACTTTCGATTTGCACCCCCCCCCTTATACTTTTTATATATACGGAGGGGTCTATGGGGGGTTATGACCCCCCTAACCCCCCCCCCTGCCTACGCCACTGCAAGACCCTTTGTTTTCTATTTAAATATCTAACATAAAAAATAATTTAAAAATAAATAAAAAGCAAATATAAAATAAACACTGAATATGTTTATAAGAAGCTAACCACTATTCCGGTGATAAAAATGTTACGAATTTTAACATATATTTTTGTTTTTAAATTAAAAGCACCAAAAAGAAAAAAAAACTTCAACTCACAGCAAGAGTTTCCATCGAGAATGTAGCCAGCCTCACAAACACAGCGGTTGTCTAGACATACGTCACTATAGTAGTCGCCTTCACAGTCAGAGATGTATTTACAAGGTCTGCCCTTTGCTGGTGAAAATAAATAATTTATTTGTTAATAAACATATAAACATAAATTAAAATTGGTATATTAATATTAAATGTATGAATAATTACAAGAATGTACTTTGTGAGAAAATATTTAAAATATGAAGAATGAAAAAAAAATGTTTTGGAAAGAGTTTTTGCAGTGTTTCAAAATTAATATGCAGTTCAATCTGTTTGCTTTCTAAAAGGTGGAATTTTAATTTCGTAATATCTGTATTTATTACAACTCTATAAATTGGGATTTATTTTATATATTTAATTTGCCTTGACGTTTTTATTGTCAAAAAGTGATATAAGCTGGTATGGATTTTCAAGTTAATTTTTAAACAAACTCAAACATTATTTTACTAGAGAATATTGCAGTGTAACAATCAATATATTTATATCTAACATTCTTTTATTATTTTAAAGTTTTTATTGTCAAAAGTTTATATAATCTAGTATGGCATTTTAGGCTCAAATTTAAAAAGTTATTACAATATAGTATGGTTACAAAAATGTATGTATAGCTCAAATAATTTGATTATTTTAATTTTAATTTTCGTCAATAGTTGTTGTAAGCTAGTATGTCATTTTCAGTTTACATTTTAAACAAACTGAATTTTTTTTTAACTAAAGAATATTGTATGGTCACAATAAAGGTGCGCGGACCTTTGACCACAGGTGCTTTGACCATAGGTGCTTTGACCATAGGGGGTTTGACCACAGCGGACCTTTGACCATAGGGGCTTTGACCATAGGGGGTTTGACCACAGCGGGCCTTTGACCATAGCGGTGCTTTGACCATAGGGGGTTTGATCATAGGGGGTTTGACCATAGGGGGTTTGACCACAGGTGGTCTATCAACTGGTGTTTGATCACAAGCGCTGTGTCCGGCTTTGATCATAGGTGTGATACAATTAACACGATTTTATACATGTTTCCTGATAGTACGTTAATAGAAATTAACCTGTATTTAAAAAAAGCCAAGAACTATATTTTAGTCTCCACATAAAGGCTGGTGCTAGGCCTCATAGATTTATAATAAGATCTTGTGCAACTAATGAAGCTTTGCACTTACAAGTGCGATTCTTCGTACACCGCCAAACGCGTGACCCGTCCTGGCGTTCTCTGTGTAGCCAAAACTCGTGGCCACGATACAACAAAGTTCTTTTACCTTTTTTCGACGTGCTATACTCTCCAAGATTCTCCATGGTTTTGACATAGAGTAGTTTAGATGACTTGTATTTATACATGATGATTTAACATATTATTACATCATGTCGAAATTTTAAATATAATTTAGCAACTTTTAAAATAAATCCTTACCATATATGGACAGCATTGGACAAACCACCTAAGATCAAAGACCCTATGTGGTCAAAACACCTGAGATCAAAGACCCTATGATCAAAGCCGGACGCAGCGCTTGTGATCAAACACCCGTTGATAGACCACCTGTGATCAAACACCCGTTGATAGACTACCTGTGATCAAACACCCGTTGATAGACCACCTTGGATCAAAGACCCTCTGCTGAGAAAACACCTGTGGTCAAACCCCCTATGGTCAAACCCCCTATGATCAAACCCCATATGGTCAAAGCACCGCTATGGTCAAAGCCCCGCTGTGGTCAAACCCCCTATGGTCAAAGCCCCTATGGTCAAAGGTCCGCTGTGGTCAAACCCCCTATGGTCAAACCCCCTATGGTCAAAGCACCTGTGGTCAAAGGTCCTAGGACCACAATAAAGTATATTTATAGCATATATTATTTTAAACAAGCTTAAATAATAAGCTGAAAATTTGCTTATTTGACTTTAAATACGTATCAAAACTATAATAATTCCGACCCGTTTATAAAATAAAAGTTTACATGTTGAATAAATTTTACCTCCAATGAGAACGGTCAAGGCATCACTGGTCGCCGTTTTATCCCCCAACATGGTGACACAAACATAGTCTCCAGAGTCCCCGGTAGTTGCTGTTCTGTCAGCATCTTTTATCTGTTGTGTTCACAGTTGGGAATTTTAGTGGTCATCGATAATATTTCGTTTCAAATGTATTTATTGTTTTTATTGGAAATCTAAAGTATTCTTAATATATTTGTTGTGCAAAACAATAACTATTATCAATATTCGTTTATATATATATATATATACATATATATATATATATGTATATATATATATATATATATATATATATATATATATATATATATATATATATATATATATATATATATATTTATTTATTTAATTACATATACACTTATTAAATACACTTTTTTTCCATTTAGCTGTTGTTTTTTTTTATTTAAAAACATATGGTAATTATCCAATTAAAGTGATTAAAACACGAATTATTTTTCTTTTAAATTAAAATTTCATAAACTATTATCAGTTGGAAGTTTTTAAATAACTTTAAGGAATAGTTTAATGCAATTTTTTTAAAAAAGCCATAATTTACAAAATTCATCCATTAGTAACATACTCTGATGCGTTTGTTTACATTGTAACTCCTTGTAGTCTTGAAAAAAAAGTTCCATAATTAATTATAAGCTCATGCAAAAAAAAAAAAAAACGCGCCATGACTTCGAAAAAATGTGAAGTTCTAGACAGAGCATCCGTGTTTGGTAAATATACCTTTATAAAACTCTTCTCTCTGTTAAACCTAACCTTATAGATCCTGCCACTTCCAACTATGACAGTTCCTTTCTTCCAGACAAAAATAAGATCTGGGCTATAGGAGTCTGTGTGACAGGTTAGCTGGTAGTCGGCCCCCTCACTGTAGGAGATTTTATCATCGTCATACACATCAGCAGACGAGTACAGTTCAGGCTTGGTGAGAGTATCTGAAATGCATAATTAAGTAATTAAGTCGAGATAAAGGTCTTTTCATTAGCATGTGAAATGGAGAGAATTCTGTTTGTGAAATGGTCAAGGATATGAATCTTACATGGCCAGCTTACCGGAATATCAGATGATCGATTATCTGAATTTAAAGGTGAAACGCCTTATATATCAATCAGTCAGTAACATGAATATGAAATGGTCGAACGCAGAAAAGTGAAATAGTCATTTACCTAATATCATTCCAGTTACCTGAATTTGAAATGCTCAAACGTCGGAACGTGAAATGGTCATTTACTAATATATCATTCCAGTTACCTGAATTTGAAATGCTCGAACGCCGAAACGTGAAATAGGTCATTTACCTATATATCATTCCAGTTACCAGAATTTTAAATGCTCGAACGCCGAAATTTGAAATTATCATTTACTATATATCAAATTCCAGTTACCTGAATTTTATATGCTCGAACGCCGAAATTTGAAATGGTCATTTACCTATATTTGTAATGGTTGAACACCGAAATGCTTAATTGTCAGTTACCTAAATATCAAATTGTCAAATGCCGAAATTCGAAAAGGTCATTTATCTAATTATTAAATGGTCAGTTGCCTGAATATCAAATTGTCAAATGCCGAAATATGAAATTATCAGTTCAACGATGACCAAAAGGACAGTTACCAAACGTTCATATGGCCAACAACTATACGTGCAATTGTAAGTTACCTATGTATGTAATGGTCAGTTATAAAAATAAGAAATAATACGTTTACTTATTATGAATATGTTATTTACCTGAATATTTCACAGTAACTGTAGCCGACGAACTTTCCCCTCCCAATGTTGCCGTACATTTATACTCCCCATCATTGGCGGCGCTGGCTGTGAAGGTCAAGGTCGATGTGGCTGACCCCGTGCCGGTACCATCTTTCGTCCAGGCGTAGGTAGGAGTACCGGTGGCACCTGAGGCTAGAGTGTCGTCACAGGTCAGCGTGACACTGGTGCCAGTCAACGGCCGGTAGGGATCGAGAGGGTCCAGCTCTACTTCACCCACATCGATATCCACATCCACAAATTCTAGAACAAGAAATATTTTGTGATATTTTATAAAAACAAATATTGAGTAACATTTCATCATCATCATCATCATCACCATCATCATCATCATCATCATCATCATCATCATCATCATCATCATCATCATCATCATCATCATCATCATCATCATCATTATCATCATCATCTTAAATCACAATTATCATCATCATTATCATCATCATCATCATCATCATCTTCATCATCATCATCATCATCATTATCATCATCATCCTTATGACTATCACATGACTATCACATGACTATCAATTGACGATCTTTCCTAAACTCTGCTACTTCATGTTAAAATGGCTACTGCAAAGGTTAGAATACATACCTGGGTGTAAATAAAAAATTAGATCATTAAATTAATACGCATTAAACATTAAATCTGAAATCACTTACGTTTGCCCACAATTGTACGTTCAACGCTGGTCTGAGAGGTAGCGGAACCTAGGGTAATATCACATGTGTATTTTGTTGTTCCTGCTTTCACAGTTATCTCATAGCTCCGTGAGGTTTGGCCTATAAGATATATATATATATATATATATATATATATATATATATATATATATATATATATATATATATATATATATTATTTTTTATTTATTTATTTATATATTGATTAATACGTTAATCAAACGAATTAATAACATTATTTATATCCGTGAAAACAAAATAACAAAATTACAAAATTATTAAATTTTTAAGATAATTATTTTTTGCACTATCGCTTTGTTTCATCAAGGGTTAAATATAAAAATATTGTATATAGATAATACATAGATAATATAGATAATAGGCCTATATTGATAGGAAGGATAGGAATATATTGTAGGAAGGACGCATAGTATCTTTGTAAGTTGAAAATCACCTTCAAAAGAACAGAAAAAATTTAAAAAAAAAATGTTCTTTATTTTATCTATATACTACTAAAACTCAAGTTTGTTTACATGTTTGAATATTTATTTTTTGTTTGTTTGTTTGTTCGTTTGCTTACAGGAGAGAATCTACACTATGTGTAGAGCTATAAAATAGTAATTAGGTAGAGAACAGTTTTTGTTGTTAGACAGACTGTTAATCACAAATTTATTTAAAGACGTTAATTAATGTATTGATTTATTCATTGACCACATTAATTATAAAAGTTCAGAACAATGACTTTACTTAGAGTGAATAGTGACGTCACATGATTTATTTACTTTTTACATCAACAATGGCGGCTTCCATGGACAATGCACTATGTCCACCAGTAGCTGGTTTTATAACATTACCTGGGGAAGGATTTCCTACCTTTATCTAGAGTTATAACTGGCACTGGTTTCAAATTTTTACCTGTGACTTGAGTGCCTCCCTCGTACCATTTATAAGTCAGGCCAGGTGTGTTGTAGTCATCACCACACTTGAGAGTGTGCTTGTCGCCAACACCGAACACAATGTCCTCAAATCCCAGTGTAGGTATAACAGTTGCTGCAATAGAGACGAACATAAATTATATACAAAGAGATTTAAACTTATATTAAGGTTAAAAAATAATCGCAGAGTTTGTAAAAAAAAAAACAGTATAAAAGGTTTAAATTCACAGGATACAACGCAATTTAAAATTGAAAAAAAAATTGTTTATCTAGCTTTCTATTTAAAAACTTAGTTAAATATTATAACGCTACAGTTTTAAACATTGATATTTATTTTAAAAACAAGAGGTGAAATTGGAAAGTCTATTCTATTGCTGATAACAAAACAAGCTTAGATACGATGTAGTGTTTTAAAATTATTGTATATACATATTATGTTCTACTATTGTCTAAGGTAGGAAGGCGTGGTCGAAAATAGAGGGTTTGTAAATAAAACAGTACTAAACAAAGCTGTGTTAACAACCGACTATAGAAAAACATTATTATTAAATATGAACATTTTAAAGCTTTTACACAAAAAAGGGGATGGGGGAGGGGTTGACACCATGAGGTGCCGCACCGGGTGACACCCGACCTAGCGACGCCATTGCATGCTCGTTTTGTACTGTTTCCAAAAAAAGAAAAAATGTACACAAGAAATGTCCTACTTAAATGGGAGAAGGGATCTGTACCTCTTACTGTATAAAACAATGGGAAGAATTAATTAACTATTCTAATTACTTACTTAAATCAACGGAATTGAAAATTAGGACGTCTGAATCAGTGGTCAAGCCAACACTTGCAGTACATGTATATCTATCGTTGTCTCCAGCTACCAAGCCATTGATCTAAAATATAGGACAATGTGTTACTCTCTTTGGATGTACAAGCTCTGTTATGTAGGGTTGAGGAATGGATGGTTGTTGTAGGTTCGGTTATGTTGGGTATGGTTCGGTTATGTTGGGTGTGAATCATTTATGTTGGGCATGGTTCGGTTATGTTGGGTATGGTTCGGTTATGGTGGGTGTGGTTCATTTATGTTGGGTCAGGTTGGGTGAGGTTAGGTTTGGTTAGATAATGTTATTTAGATTATATATATATATATATATATATATATATATATATATATATATATATATATATATATATATACATTCATGTATAGAAATAAATACATATATATTATTTATATGACTATATATAGGTGTACATACATACATACATTCATATACTATATATACCTATATATAAAATATTTACATGCCTATATTTAAGTACATATGTATAAACGTATAAATATATATATATATATATGTATATGTATATATATATATATATATATATATATATATATATATATATATATATATATATATATATATATATATATATATATACGTTTATAAATGTATAAATATGTATAAACGTATAAATATATATATATATATATATATATATATATATATATATTAGGTCTCTATACATATTCATAATATACGCATGGCTATATATAGACATATGTATGGATTTATATATATATATATATATATATATATATATATATATATATATATATATATATATATATATATATATATATATATATATATATATATATATATATATATATATATATATATATATTGAGATTCACAGACCTGCAGTGTTCGATCGGAGACACCAATAATAGTTATGACACCCTTTTGCCAGCTGTAGACGACCTTACTCAGATCAGCAGTTTTCACTCGACAGTCCAGTGTAGCATAACCGTTGAGAAGTGGGTAGGGTGGGTCAACCACAATGTCGACACTGTCAATGATCGTGTTCGCTGTTGATGAAATGTGTAAGATTTATGTGTACAGAGTGGTAGGTTGGTTACGTACATGATGTTACATAACTCAGACAAACGTGGTATGGAATCTTGTTGTATTAGACTATTTTGAAAAAAAAAATGTAATAGTCAAGTGGTTCTTAAACCTAGATTCAATCGAACCCCAGGGGTTCGGTTAATCAGTGGAGTCAAGCCTTACACCCTACTTATAATATTCACGATTTGAATTGGTCAATGTAACAATAGAGCCATTAAGTCGCAGGGTTTGATAAATCCGCAAAGAAACTGTAGGGGTTAAGTACCTCCATACCATAGACATATATCCACTTTATTTTGTGCACTTTCATTAAATCAGCATAGACAACTTAATTTTTTTTTAAATTGTAATTGTTATGTCCCCTTATTATAAACCACCTATTTTGTAAATGTCTTTATATTTTTGACTTGTACTCAACTCATTATTTGCCCGGTAATACTTACATTTTTTTATTGTTATCTCCCCCTTTCTTTTTAAAAAAAAAAGCCTATTTGTAAATTTCTGTATACTATTACTCATTATTCGCCGCTGTTACTATTATTAAAATTTTAATTATCTCCCCTTTAAAAAAAATTCTGTATACTTTCACTCATCATTCGCCCGCTGGTACTTTTTCAAAAATTTTAAATTGTTATGTCCTCTTATTACAAAAGTCTATTATTTAAATGTTTGTATACTTTTACTGATTATTTTTCCTCTGTTACTCTTTTAAAAAAAAGTAATTGTTATCTCCCCTTATTAAAAAGAAATATGTATACCTTTACGCATCATTCACCCGGTGTTACTTACCAACATTAAGCTGCACAGAGTTGGATACGAACTCCTTAGCGTTCACAGTGATCGTGCACGTATAACTCCCGGTGTCAGAGGTTGCCAGGGTGGCGATGGTGTATGATGGGCTGGTCTCTGATGATATCGCTACCCCATTCTTCTTCCACGCGTAGGAGATAGCAGCGCTTACAACTATGTTTAACGTTTTGAAAAAAAAAACACTTTATCTTTCACACACAAGGCATATAAGGGGAAACGAAGTGAAGTAAGTAAAGTTCCCCTTCCAAACCTGACGGTCTATGGGCCAAGTGAAGTAGAGTTGACGTGTTTTACTGAACTCGGCTAATGAAAGGACCGTACGGTCTGTGCTATGCCCAGCCGCTTTCACTTTATCAACGTGAGTTAGGTAATCTCCCCAATGTGTTAGGTACCCATTAGAGCTGGGTGGTGGGGGGGGGGGGGACTCAGGAACGGTCTACTGACTTTAACCCGGATTCGAACTCGGGGTTTACCCGTTAGCAGTCTAGTTGTCTACTGTTAGGCAACTCCGTCCCGAGAAAATAAATGGCGCTTTTCAGATAAAACTTCTTTTTTTCTCCATTTTTCATCTATTCCATTCCATCTCCATCAATCCAATAATCCCTAACACATTTTCTAAATTAATTATTTTACATCTCTTTATGAGTCAATTATCAGCCGTCTGGTACTTCATACATTTACATGCTCTTGACACTGAATACAAGCACTTCCCAGAGTCTAAATAAAAGCCTCGTTTTAGCAAATGTACTAGAATCTACATTTCACCAAAATGAAAAATACATAAACAAAACCTAAAACGGAAAAACACAAAACTTTGCATTAGAAAACCTGATAACAAGATCCTTACTTATCTACAGAGGCGTAGCGAGGGGGAGGGGCGGGGGGTGCGGACCGCACCGGGTGACACCATTTAGGGGGGGGGGGTGACACCAAGGCAAAAAAAAAATAGCAAAATATATAGAGAAAAATGATAATTGCACTTAATTAAGTGATTAATTCGAGTGTTAAATAGTCTTTTAAGAGGTGCACATCGAAAATTTGAGAGGGGGGGATTACAAATCGAAAGTTTGAGGGTGGGGGCGCAAATCAAAAGTTTGGGGGGGGGGTTCAAATCGAAAGTTTGAGGGGGGTGCAAATCGAAAATTCAAAGTTTGTCCCCGGGAATGGTCGCTACGCCTCTGGGGGGGGGGGGGGTGACATTAAGTGCCGCACCGGGTGACACCCGACCTCGCTACGCAACTGGTATTAAAAAGAGATTTTACAAATTTAGAAAGATTATTTTATACATTTCTGTATTACATTCTGTATAAATTTCTGATTCAAAACATGATATTACGAGATTTTACAAGTTTAGAAATATTATTTTATACACATTTGTATAGGTTTCTTTCACATTTAGTTTATAATTCAAAACGAGTTTTTACAACGTGATTTTACAAAGTTTAGAAAGATTATTTTATACACATCGGTATAGCTTTCTTTTACATTTAGTTATTATTAATTTAAAACGAGCCTTTACAGGGAGATTTTACAAGTTTAGAAAGATTATTTTATATACATCGGTATAGGTTTCTTTCACATTTAGTTATTATTTTAAAACGAGGCTTTACAAAGAGATATTTAAAGTTTAGAAAGATTATTTTATACACATCGGTATAGCTTTCTTTCAAAATTAATTTCTAATTTTTTAAAACGTGATATTACCACGAGATTTTACGAAGCTTACCGAGATCCGTATCAGTGATAGCGCAATAGACCTTCATGCTATCACCAACTTCGGCATTGACAATAGGGGGAACATCAGGTCTGGGTCCATTCAGGAATGCTGGGGTGCTGGGATCAATGCTGGACAGGAAGACGCCAGCAATGGTAGCTGTGAGATATATCAGATATGTGTAGCCGAGTTTTAGCGTTTTTATATACATAAGTCCACTTTCAAAACCTGCTGAGTGATTTTGAGTAAATCGACTTCAAAACTTTTTCTTTTGTTAACTAACCTTATAATTTTTTTTTATTTTACTGTTAAGAAATTTATTTTATATAATACCTTTTTGAACAAAAATCAGTATACAGCTTTAATTGTCACTTAATTAAGAAGGCTATAAGAATAACTCATTTTTTTCCAAAAGTGGACTTAGCAGGTTTTGAAAAAGTACTCCTCACATACATACATACAAGTATAAAAGTAAAGTTCACTTTCAAACCTGACGGTCTACGGGGCAAGTGGTGTAGAGTTCACTTGATTCTGTGACCTCTGCATATGAAGAGATAGTGTGGTCAGAACTATGCCCAGCCGTTTTAGTTACCCTAACGTGAGTTAGGTACCTATCAGAGATAGGTGGACTCAGGGACGGTCTACTAACATGAACCCGGATTCGAACTCGAGACTTACGGGTTAGCAGTCCAGCTCTCTACCGTCCCATACATACAAGTTTACCAAGGGAAAAAATAGGTTCATAAATTTGTCTTATTATTGCTGGCTGGTGTTTTAGAAAAAACAATTGAAATGTATATCAACTGATACCAAGTCTAGCTTTTCATATTGTTTTAGTTTGGCAATCAAAATACAAGTGTCAAAATGTATTAAGGCAAACAACATTAACGATTAAAATACAAATAATTTAAGTAAAACAATAAGATCTACATTGAAAAGTACAGAAATTATGTTTTGGAAGAACCACAGCAAATATGGGTTTAAGAATAAGATACAGACCGGTTGGGCTAAAATTAAAGACTTTCATCACATATTGCGTAAGATTACTGTATCCTATTCATTAAATGGCCCTACGTAACTCACGTAATTATGTAAGTAACTCGTATGCACGTTAACTAGAGACAAAAAAATGAGCCGTGCATCGCTTGCATCTAATTGTCTTCTTGTATAAATAAAATATGGCCTATTTTGTACTGCCGTGATTATTTTTAATTGTCGACATTTTGTGTGTGTGTGTCTGCTTGCATATTCGATTAAAAAAAATTGCATATACGGACAAATTGCTAAAAAAGTTGTTAAACTTGTGAAAGTCAAAATTATTCCTTCTCTTATGGTAGAAAAAAATGAAAAAAAAAATCATACACTTTAGAGTAAAGACAATAAATTAATTAATTTTTAAGGTAGGGGAGGTAATTTAAGGGAAATAACTGTTTTATTAGTTTAGTTATCGGAAGTTTATATTCAGTTTCTATTTTTTTTAAAAATACGTTTGTGCGATAAGGGCAATGGTTTATATACATTATAGATTTAAAATCTAACAAATCAAAAAACATTATATTGTGTGCCTGTCTTCCGACAGGCTTTGCAGCTAGTTTATATTTTTTCATATTTCGATATAGATCAGGGGTCTCCAAACTACGGCCCGCGAGGTCCTCTCATCCGGCCGGCGGAGATCTTTTTGTTCACGGAAAAAAACGTTTGTTGGTAATGGCTGAGGAACTTTGCCCAGAAAATCAAAGACATACCTGGAAGAAACTGGCCCCCGAACTGAAATTTGATAGTTAATGCGGCCCTCGAACTGAAAAGTTTGGAGACCCCTGATCTAGATGAACACGATGGTAAGCAGAGAGGTACAACACTTACAGGCTATGGTCGGTTGTGACACTTCGTCACTCGTGGGTTTCGAAAAATCAGCAGTTGTCGTTCCTGCTTTGGTAATTGTACATTTGTATTTACTAGTCCCCGCTGTCTGGGTCAGGGTATATGTTTGGGTGGTTGGGGTTTGGGCTGTACCGTCCTTGAACCACTGGTAGGTCAAAGGTTGTCCAGAGGGCAGATTCCCGCATTGAAGATCGATGCTGGCTGTATCGAATGCACGTGCGGGCATGCCAACAACTGTAGGCGCAATCAAAAAATTCGAGCCTGCTGTATCTGATAAATAAAGAATTAATTGGTTAAAATTTAAGAACACAATATATCTGAAGTTTTAATTTCAACGGCTTGCATACCGCCGTGGTCATTACTTATTTACCTGAGTGTTTTGTTCTAGAACTTATTTACCTGGATGCTTTGTTCTAGAACTTATTTACCTGGATGTTTTGTTCTAGAACTTATTTACCTGGATGTTTTGTTTTAGAACTTATTACCTGAATGTTTTGTTTTAGAACGTATCTACCTGGATGATTTGTTCTAGAACTTATTTAGCTGGATGTTTTGTTCTAGAACTTATTTACCTGGATGTTTTGTTCTAGAACTTATTTACCTGAATGTTTTGTTCTAGAACTTATTTGGAATGACAGTCACTTTAACTGGTGAACTGTACGCTGTCTCCAAGTCCCCGGTGGGTGAAATAATTTTACACCTTGATGAGAAGAAAAAGTTCTTATGAACAAATTTTAATTTAGTATGATAATGATTAGCAGAGGCGTCGCGAGGTGGGGGCGGGTGGGGGGCGGACAGCACCGGGTGACACCATTTAGCGGGGCGACACCAAGGCGAAAAAATTATAAAGAAGAAAATGCTTTTTGCAGTTCAATAAATTATTAATTAGAGTTTTAAAAAAAGCAACTTTTTATGTACAATATGACCGTCTCGATAAGAGAGGGGGGGGGGCAGACACACCATAATATGAACTTGCTGACTATAGATAAACTAATGCTACATCCAGCTGTATAAATAACCGACTGAAAGATAAACTTCGTTGCTATTAAACTTAAACGTGCCCACTTTAAAGCTAGCACCCGAAGAGGGGGGGGGGGGGGGGGGGTTGGCGGTGGCACGAATAGCGAAAGCCACAGAGAAATGGGTAAAGGCCGCTGTGCGTAAAGAGTGCATCAATGTCTAATATGTAAATCAAATATAGTGTCTCCTGGGGCAGTGGCGTCGCTAGGTCGGGTTTCACCCTGTATATATATATATATATATATATATATATATATATATATATGTGTGTGTGTATAAACTTTAAGCACTGCAGAATTAATAGTAACGATTTTTATCTATAGTCTGTTAATAATAAAGTTGGATGTAGCATTGTTTTTTCTATAGTTAGCATGTTGTAATAATTGTAGATCTGTACTTAAAAGACTGCTTAACTTTAATTAATCATTAATGGAACTGGCAAAAATAATTTTTCTTCTGTAGATTTTGCGATTTTTTTGCATTGCTGTCACTCCCCTAAATGGTGTCACCCGGTGCGGATCATACCCCCGCCCCGCCCTCGCTACGCCGCTGCTCCTGGGGCCGATTCCTTTAACGAGAGCCCTTACCTGTACTCGGCAGACGTCTGTAAATTTGAGAGAGGCAATATGCTGCTGGTTGCAAGGTCAACGGCAACGTTATCTTTTTCCCAGAGGAAATACCCACGTCCAAAATCTGGATTACACACCAGTTTCAAGTCGCCCGATGCTAGCACTTCTCCACTTCCTTTAACAGAAACAAGTTGCATTCATATTTATTTGTCACAACAATTTAAATGTGAAAATTACTGTATTTATTAGAAATTATTTAAAAATGTACTAACACACATGGAGAAGAACGGTTGAAGAAGAGGCGAAAACAGCTGGGCTCACATGGGCACAGATAAAGGGGGCGGCCCAAAACCGAGTCCGCTGGAGATGTGTGGTTGCAGCCCTTTGCTCCCCAGGGGCCACAAAGGAATGATGATGATGAACACCACACATATAGGCTATTCTATACCAGTGGTACATTTAATTAAAGAAAGCTGCCCAAACCAGAGACCGTTGAAGAGCAGTGTTTCTTCTAGACTTTTTTCTCCGGGGGGGGGGGGGCACTTGAAACTTTCGGGGGGGGGGGGGCGGACTCTAGTAAAAGAGTATGTTTACTATATAAAATCCATCTAGTTCGGGGGGGGGGGGGCGGTAGACTTTCTTCGGGGGACGGAGCCCCCCCCCCCCGCCCGAAGAGATGCCTGGAAGAAACTCTGTTGAAAAGTTCTTTTGCCAATAGAGTTTTCACACGATTTCTTCAAGTTTATCATCCTGATTGTATACAATTAAACAGATATATCATTGTTTATTATCAACATTCTTTGTTTTTAGCTCAAGCTTGTGGGGAAATTATTTTAAGCTCGGTTCTTAAAAACGATTTATACAAGGCTAGTTGTATGTTACAGGCTTTCCGCGAGGTAGGTTTAAAACAGTGGTTATTAACTTTGTCTCAATCGAACCCCAGGGGCAGTGGCGTAGCGAGGTCGGGTGTCACCCGGTGCGGCACTTAATGGTGTCACCCCCCCCCCCCCCCCCCCCAGAGGCGTAGCGACCCTTCCCGGGGACAAACTTTCACGTTTCGATTTGCACCCCCCCCCCCTCAAATTTTCGATGTGCACCCCCCTCCTCAAGTTTTTCTCTATATATTTTGCTATTTTTTGCCTTGGTGTTACCCCCCCCCCCCCCCTAAATGGTGTCATCCGGTGCGGTCCGCACCCCCCCGCCCCCCCCCTCCTCGCTACGCCACTGCCCAGGGGTTCAATGAGTAAGTCTCAGTGGTTCGGTAGAGGTCAAGACGCACATCCGACTCACGGCTGGAAGAAACTCTAGGTTGGAAATAAGGAATATGAACGCAACTAATGCTACTCAAGTGAATGACCGAATGCTTAAGCCTTGTAACGCTGTAGTTGGTAAAGGCAATGAAGATGAAGGTTACATTTATTTTTAAAAAATCAAATTGTGAAATATACTTAAATTTAGAAATTATGTTAATGGTATTTTAACCTAACAGAAAATAGTGTTTTTTTCAAAATGGCCGCCGTTGACACTAATAAAAAAAATTAGACTTATTAATTAGAATTTTTTTTTTCTGGAGCCTAACCACTTAAGAAAAGTAATACAATACTTCTGTAAGTATAGGGAACTGATTGAAGCTGGACGACGGTAGCAGATTATGTGAGATATAGTGGGAGATAGAAAAAAGCCTTTTACCAAATCCACGTTACCGGTAACATGGGTGATAGTAACTCCAGAATATTAACAATTTTTCTGTCTGTCTGGTTTATCAGCAATAAGTTTGTGTAAGAGAGAGAGAGGGAGAGAGAGAAAGAGAGGGAGAGCGGGGTGATAAAGAGAGAATGGCAGAGAAATAGAGAGAGAGAGAGGAGGACAGCGAGAGGGAGATAAAGAGAGAGAGAAATAAAGAGAGAAATGGGAGCGAGAGAGGAGAATAAGATAAATGGATAGAGAGAGAAAGAGCGCGGTTGAGATAATAATATAAAGGGAGATAGAGAGCAAGGGAGATAGAGATGAAGAGAGCAATGGAGAAAGAGCGAGAGAGGGAGATGTAGAGATTGGAGGAGAGAGGGGGTAGGGAGAGAGAGGGAGAGAGACGGAGAGAGGAGAGAGAAAAAGAGAGATAAAGGGGAGAGAAAGGGGGAGAGAGGGGGAGAGAAGGCGAGAGAGTTGAAGAGGGTGATATAGCTAGAGAGGGAGATGGAGAGAGAGAGGCGAGAGAGAGAGGGGGTATGGTGAGATAGCGAGAGAGAAGAGAAAAAGAGAGGGAGAGAGAGAGGGGGGATATGGGGGAGAGAGACGGAGAGAAATAGAGACAAATATAGAGAGAGAAGAGAGAGAGAGAGAGAGATATAGTTGGATAGGGTAAGAGAGAGGGAGAGAGAAAGAGAAATAGGGAGCGAAAGAGGAGAGAAAAAGAGAGAGAGAGAGGAAGAGGGAGTAGGTTTACGATAAGAAAAAGTCGTAAGGAAACATGTCCTACTTGTTATGGGCGACTGAGTCTCTGACTGCGAGGCTACACAATTGAGCAAATGTTCTCAAGTGTACTTCAAGTAAGGGTTGGACGTGAGAGCGACCGTGCATGACAAAAGACGAATCCGCGCGGGGAGAGGTGGAACCCGTCTCGACGGAACCTGGGTTTACTATTGGCGCGCTCTAAGTAAAGCGCTCTCAGTATAGCGCTCACAGTAAAGCGCTCTCAGTATAGCACTCCCAGTATAGCGCTCCTAGTAAATCGCTCTCAGTAATGTTCAATCAGTAAAGAGCCTTCAGTAAAGCGCTGTCACAGTGCTATCAGTAATGTTTTGTCAGTAGAGCGATTCTAGTAAAGCGCTCCCACTAAGCGCTCCTAGCAAAGCGCTGTCAGTGTCAGTTAAGCGCCATTACACTCTCTCAGTAAAACGCTATCAGTAATGTTCTCTCCGAAAAACGCTCTCACTAAAGTAGTACATTGTAAAATCGAAGAACCTGAACAGGTAACCCGTGAATTGCTAAACAGCTTTTGTTGTGGATGACAAGTGGGTAGTTTTTTTTTTAATCCTAATCACCATACCACGTTAATGGCGCAGAAAAAAGTTTTGACTAGTCTAAACACTAAGATGATTGCTGTACCGAAAGCATGGAAGGGTTCCTTTCCCTACATACATGCGGTTTGCTGGGAGGGTGGAACGCTCGTGAGAACATTCAGAATTAGCAAACAATATCGCCGATTTATTCAAAGCCGATTAGGGGAAATGGGCTGTTATCTCGAGGGACATGCAGAAGTTAAGTCTAATTTCTAAAATATTAAACCGGGAGTGATCTCCCCTAAACTTTCTCGAATATTCTAATATAACACTACGGGGGATGGCAACTCGGGATATAGACTTCTAGACATGATTTTTAATCCATTTTAAATACTCACATTTTTAAAAATAGAATATAATCTCGTAGAAAAAAGAAATGCACACCAAGTGAACGCTAAATAAAGATGTGCATAATAGTGCGCAATATTATTAGTACTTTATAAATTTACATGCGTTTTTGAGAAATCGGAAGTAGCGTAAATAAGTACTTCCGATAAACGGAAATATATACAAAATTTGACAGAAGGTAGAGAATTAGATCTTTTACTTACATATCAAATTTCATATATCTATCTGAAATAGAACTCAAGTTATAGGATTTGAAAAATTCAAAGTAGAAAAAGTACCACTTCCGGTTATCGGAAATCGCTCAAAAGTTGATACGGATCTCCGATTTTGATAAAATACTTATATATGAAATTTCATCAACCTAGCTGTAACGGTACTCAAGTTATCGTGTTTACACACGGACACACACACGGACAGAATTGGATAATCCAGTTTTTCCAACTCCATTACGCATAAAACGCCAAAATTTTTATATATCTGAGTTTATAATTTTTGCCCGATTAAAGTAAGTCTTCTATATCCCGGATGTGATGAAGGACTGAGGAGTAAAACGGTGAAAACTGTCCAAATTTAATGTGATTTTTGTGCACGATTACAAGACTTTCTCTATACTTCGTATATACGAGAAAGTAAAAATGTGCAATGAGTTATGAAATGCTGTTTTTTTTTCTTTCTTTCCATACATCACCGAGGTGTATCCCATCAGCCAAGCAGGCCTCAACACGGCAAACTCCGACTAACTGGCTTGGAAGTCGGTTTGATTATCGTGTATCGGTCGCTTCTGTTCTTTGGTTTTCATCAGGCTTATCTCCCACCCCACTGAACACAGGCTAAACTCGTACCCCACCTCCCAGTGCCCTTTGTGGGTTGTTTGGACTAAATGCTGTTAAATGATGGAAATGAAAACAAAATACTTTACCTGGAAAATAGTTTCCGTTTATGCTCGCAAAAACTTCTATTTTTGGCGTGACCAAGCCTATGATAAAGAATTTCGAACATTAATTACATTTGGAATTTATAGAAATAATCACACTGTGGAACGTATGCTACATGTACATGAACTAGACGATTCTAATGAATTAACATTATTATATCATTCTCACGCTGATTATGAAAACCCGTCTCATAAAACAGGATCCAACAACAAAAACACAATGTTTGAATATCTTGAATTGCATTTGTTAAAACACAAATTTAGCAACAACGGCAAAAATACACCATTTATACGATACAGAATACTAACTTATAACAAATTTAAAGTTATGCTACAACAATAAATATAAATAAATAATGAAAAGCATATAAATAACATGTCGAGTTCGAATTAGGGTTCATATCAGTTCATAAACTCAGCTCTAATAGGTACCTATCTCAAGTTAGCGAAAGTAATGGCGGCTTGGCATAGAGTTGGCCCGACTATCCCTTTATATACCAAAGTCAATAAACATATGGACTCTACTTAATCTGCCCAAGTCTAAAGAAGAATATTTATAGCCTAAAGCTAATCAAACTACTCACGCGTGCATCCTGTCCGGGTTGGTATGAAGCCGCTCACACAGTCACACACCCCACTTGTGCACGTGCCAGTCACGTGCATAGTCGCCGTGCATGTGTTTCTGGTAGTGTCCGTGCACTTTGTAGCACCGACATCTTCCCATACTGCACCTGAAATTTGGACATTTTAAAATAGTCTTTTTTGGGGTCGGAGTGGTCGAGTCGGTAAAGCTAATGGTTGCTAAACCGAAAAAGTCTCGAGTTCGAACCCTCGGGCAGATGAGGCTCGTTAGCTGGGGACAGCCACTCTTCTAGGAGAGACAACTCCAAAATCAAACAACTGCTGCCTTGTAGTTTGTTCTTGGTTGGACAAAGGCTATGGAAGCAAATCAAAAAAGAAAAGGAGGCTGAAATCGGAGTCAATGGCCTCAATGGCGCATAACCTGTTGACACGTAACGCTTAATTGTGATTGAAGCATGGTCGAGTCGGCAAAGCTCATGGTTGATAAATTCGAAAAAAGTCTCGAGTTCAAACCCTCTGGCAGATAAGGCTCGATCCCTCCCAACACTAAAAATTAAGAACAAAGAAGAAGAAAGGAGTACGAACATTTTTTTTTCAAAATTAAGTGTCAACATGGTCGGGTTGGTAAAGCTTATGGTTGCTAAAACCCAGAAGCGTAGCGACCACTCCCGGCGCCCGGGGACAAACTTTCGATTTGCGCCCCCCACCCCTCGAACTTTTCATTTGCACCCCCCCCCCCCCTCAAACTTTCAATTTGGCGCCCCGCTAAGGTCGGCGCCCGGGGACATATGTCCCCCCCCCCTTCGCTACGCCTCTGCTAAAACCGAAAAGTCCGGAGTTGAAACCTCTGGGTGAGATAAAGCTGGGGACAGCAAATATTCTTGGAGAAAAAACTCAAAATAATTAAAAAAAAAACTGCTGCCTTGTATTAAGAACGAAAGAATTGAGAACGAAAGAATAAAAAGAAAAGAGCTTGAAACAAATTTCAAAAATGTGTATAAAATCTCAAAATTTAAGTGAAAGATAAATTTATAAATTTAATAAAGAAGAAGTATAGACAATGGCTTTTAAATGCACATATTAGTTTGACCCGTATTATTTAACAGTGTTGGATGAAATCTCTTTCAACACTATATTTAAGAACGAAGAAGCGCTTGAAACAAATTTCCAAATATGCATAACATTTTATAACATCGGAAAAACTTTAAGTGGAAAATGAATTTATAAATTTGGTCTGCTGTATTAATGTTGGTTAAAAAATACAATAAAATTACTGTTATAAAAACTTGGGGAACATGAAATGACCTTGACATTTAAGGCTCTTTGATCCTCTATGTATTAAAACGATAACATTTTAACATATTTAATTTGAACATCTTCGAGTAATGTCAAATTTTAATCAATTACTTAAAACATATTTTTTTACAGGTAATGTTGACCTGTTCAAAACATTACACACTCTTAGCACCCCCGTCTCCCGTTGCTAATTTATACAGTACATAACTGTTTTACCCCACCCCCGACTCGAAATTATTACTTACCTAATATAGTCCCCCCCCCCCCCTGATCCCCATCTTTAAACACCCGTTTCTAGCCCCCTCTTAACCTTAACTCTTACTTTAGATTTTTTTTAATCCTCTGACATATAATTAACCACGTCAGTTTGCCTTGTATGTTCGATTTGGAATTACAGTTTTCATCATCGGCTTGTGAGGACTAATGCAGATTTACAATAGTAATATTTCTTTATGGTATGAAGCCTACTTTCATTCATTTAAGATAGTTTACTTATACGTAGATCTAATACAAAACGTCTAATTACAATTTTATGTTTAAACCTGAAAATGCAAATGTGTAAGTAAATGGTGATGCATGGGGAATTTTATTTGGAAAAAAATCGTACTTCAGTTTCTGTTTTTTTTTTTTTTTTTTTTTTTTTTTTTTTTTTACTACATGTAGTTCAGTTTCTTTTTTTTTCTTTTTTTTTGTACAGTATAGTACAGGTTATGTACTTCAGTTTCGATATACATTTTTTAAAAAAATAATACTTTTATTTTCCAATTTAAAACAAATACAGTAACATTCCACGCCGTTTGGGTGGATATTTACAAGGTAGTTACATTGGTGTACAGAGTGTAGTAAATAAATAGCGAAATATGTAAATGAATACAAAAGATACATTGAATTTAAAGCTTGTTGGTTCAAAAATTGAAAAGAGGCTGGTTTGTAACATGTTTGCCAACAAAAGTGGTGGAGGAGTATAACGTATGGAAGAATAGTCGAAAACAAAGCTAGTTTACATGGATTTCATCTCATTCTGTACAATAAACATAGTAAATACCAAAGAAAAATGAATAACCAGTAGAGTAGTCACATACACACACACACAAACACATACACACAAATTTGTTGTTCTACACAGTTTCATTTGCATTTGTACAATAGAAAAAAAAACTATTTAAAAAAAAATGAAAATATTAAGAATTTTTCTAAGTAAAACATGTGAGAAAATAAAAAGTTGAAGTGAAAATAGATTTTTTTTTTTTTAAATGCATTCATCTTATTATATTCTAAATTAAATAATACATCGGATAGTTCATTTGAAGTTCTGGGATTAGTCATAAACACGGATTCGAACTCGTGCCTTTCGGGTGAAAACCCTAGTAAAGAACAGAAGCAAGTTGTGAGAAAACTTAAACAAAACGGGTGTCAGAGGCAATGTAGGGGTCGGCGTGGCAGAACCTTAGCAACCCATTTCGGCGCCCGGTGCGAACTATCGATTTTGCACCCCCCTCCCCCATATTTATATATTTATTCACATTAGCGAAAAATGACCCCCCCCCCTGCACTACACACACATCAGTCATCGTTAATAGTTTTTCCCCCTGTCATACAAGCAACGCAGAACGCCGTCTGTAGAGCCAACTAGCTTTCTATTTTCTTAAATTCTTTATTTTTTTTACTCAATTCGGCGCCCCTTTAAGGTCGGCGCCCGGGGCGGCCGCCCCACCCGCCCCACTCGCCCTCCCCTAGCTACGCCTCTGCGGCGTTGTCGAGTCGGTAAAGCTCATGGTTGCAAAACCGAAAAGTCTCGAGTTCGAACCCTCGGGCAGATGAGGCTTGTTAGCTGGGGACAGCCACTCTAGGAGAGACAACTCCAAAATCAAACAACTGCTGCCTTGTAGTTTGTTCTTGGTTGAACAAAGGCTATGGAAGCAAATGGCTGAAATCGGAGTCAATGGCCTCAATGGCCTCAATGGCACATAACCAGTTGACACGTATCCTTAATTGGAGGGGATACTTTCCAACACTAAAATTAAGAACGGAGAAGAAAGAAGAAGAAGCAATTTGTCAATGATCCTAGTTTAGAAAATATCAGTCGACGTTGCGGCGACTTTGTGAATCTGAAATGAACACTACTTGAAGAAAACAAAAATCTTACCAATCTGGAGAATCAAGACAACTGTCCACCACGAAGCCATTGAACTGGATCTGAATGTGGGTCTAGACAGTGCCAGAGCATATAAACCTGCGGTGCAACGTAACCACTAGCAACGTTGCTAGGCAACAGCGTTTGTTTACATATGCATGCAAGCAAACAGTAATAAGGAACACATAAAGCAACTGGATGTTTCTATGGAACTAGGCTAAGCACGATGTTACGCACTACAACGTTTGTCGATTTTTCTTAAGTTCGTCTCAACAATTCAACCGTTGCAGACTTTAGGAGTCTAACTGTAAAGAATGCTTTACAAGTGTACTCCCTGTGATCAAAGCAAAGACACAAGATTAACAAAACCGCGTTACAATGTCATTTCGTGTACACATTTTGGTCTAGATATTTATGTAAAGATTTCTAAAGATGAAAAGGCGTAGCTAGGTTACTGTCTGTTGATAATGAAGAAACACTGGATTCCATACAAAGAAAGCAACAAGCAAGCGACTCGAAGATCTTACCTGATTGGGCTGTCAATTTGAAAGGAAAAATTGGAGACAGAATGTAATGGTACTGGCATTAGCGTGGCCAAAGTGGTAAGTCGCTAGGCTGCTAGCCCGAAGGTCTCGAATCCGGGTCCAAGTCCAAGTCCCTGAGTCTACTCAGCTCTGATGTGTACCTACTCATGTTAGAAAGGTAGAGACGGCTGATATCCTTCTATACTCGAGGTCAAGAAAAATGAACTCTACATCTGCCCAATGGATCGCTAGGTATACATAGGACTGTTGACTTTATTAGCAGTAAAAGTACATGATCGTCATAGATAGGATACATCTGTTGCGCATTCAGTAACTTTGTTGCTTATACATTTTGTAATAGTTTTCAAGCATTTCTCAATGTTAAATATAGATTAAAGTTACACAAGAACCAAAACACGTATTTGTATAAATCCATAGTATTGACACGCTTATTGGACAAACAAACTGCGCAGTGGGGTACGCGGGAAATGAAATGTTACAAAGACGAAAACGTATAGGGGTAACTTTAAAAAAAAATGTCACTGTTATGAAAAACTGATTTTAAGTTGGTTTCTAAAATTAAATTACTATTGTAAATTATTTACAAAAATTATGAGTATTGATTTTATTCTTAAATAATAATAGTAGCAAACATCAAATGAAACTTCACTAGGTTGTACATCAATAATTTATTTCGTAGGTTCCGCCTGGTTACACTTTGTACTTTGCGTGACTCGAACTAGTTCGAAAGACATGTCGGCACGCGGGCCGTATATTCAGATAATCCGTAGACACAGGACTCTACTCTCTATTAACTCAGGGGGATGCGGCTTATATCTCTTGGGCAGGCCCGTTTTAAGGTCTTTGTAGGACTAGGCACTTTTTGCATTCGTAGGCACAAATGGCAACTGCGACCGTTACCAGTGTTTCTTCCAGACTTTTTTCTCCGGGGGGCACTTGAAAATTTCGGGGGGGGGGGGGGGGCGGTAGACTTTCTTCGGCGGAAGGGGGGGGGGGACGTACACTGTTAAAAGTATATATTTTCTATATAAATTATATAAATTGTATTTCGTTTGGGGGGGGGGGGGGGGGTAGAATTTTTTCTGACCGTTACCCGTACTCCAGATCATGGCATGTTTAAATGATAATAGACATAGCTATGGTAGTGGTTGCATTTTTGCAGGGGAGATCTCACGGTTCAAAAGTATAGAGGAAGTAGGCTATTGTAATCGTGCAAAAAATCGAAAACGAGATTTTCACAAATCTCGACGTTTACCACCTCCCTGACTCGGAAAAAGATAGTTTTTTTCCCTTTTTTCGCCGTTTGGATGTGTTTATGTATGTATGTATGCCTACACGATAACTTGAGTACCGTTAAAGCTAGGATGATGAAATTTAATATATAAGTATTATATCAAATGTGCAGTTCTGTTTCAAATTTTCAGTGATTTCCGGTAACCGAAAGTGGAAATTTATTTTACTTTTGGTTTTTCAAAAGGCCATAACTTGAGTACTGTTTCTGAAAGATAAACGAAATTTCACTCAACGTTTGAGTAATTTCCGTTTACCTGAAATAGTACCTTACGCTATTTTTTATTTCTGATGTACCTCGTTTTGCGCAATCTTAGGGTCGGCGCCCGGGCAACTGCCCCACCCGCCCTCCCCTCGCTACGCCTCTGGATAGTATAGAGATTGTATAAAGATAGTATTAAGATAGTACCGACATCAAGATGGAGATAGTATAAGAATACAGATAGAGACAGGATTAAGACAGTATAAATGTAGTTTAAAGATAGTACATACGGTAGTATGGAGATAGTAAAGGGCTAGTGTTAGGAACAGTAAAGTATTATCACAGAGATAATGCAGAGATAGTATGGAGAAGGATAGTGCTTTAAATAGATTTAGAGAACTTAATACAGAGAGTAATGACTTGGATAGGTAATGACACAAATTTACGTAGATCTATATCTTAAAGATATAGCGGAGTAGTTATCTGGATTGGGAATGACTAAGTCTACATTTATCTTGGATAATAAATATTCTTAAGTCGGGGTGGTGGGTGTAGGTGGTTAAATCATCGGAGCAATAACCTGTAGAGGGCAATGCCTGTAGGTTAAAGCCACCATCCCTCCTGATCTATATTCTAAGCCTGGGCCCTCCACCCTTGGTCGCACCCACTATTGTACAATATGCACCGACCCATGCCCTACAGGCTATATCATGTTACACGGGCACCTACCTATGCCCTACTCAGGTTAAAATTATATCTCACCTCACACACGTCCATACTAGTTATATTCTATGCTTGCTTCATTGTTTTTTTTACCTGGGTTCGATCGAACCTAAATCTTGTATAAGGGCGTCATCCATATATGATGTAATGCTTTTTTTAGACGATATTTACCTCCCCCCTCTCCTCCGTCATAAAAAGCCCGACCCCACACCCCCTGAAATGACGTCGCACCTCAGTCTACAACCCCCCCCCCCCTCCCCCCCGTCAAAACTACATTTGAAGTTTTCTTAAAATACGATATTTTTCCATAATATTGTCTGTACTCTGTCATCATAGAGTATTTTAATCTTTTCCTATTACTATTTATTAAAACAGTTTTATAAAACGCGTTTTTTATCATTGCATTTTTTATAATGCAACAGTGTGACGTCACATCATCACACACCGTCACAAAATTACGAAGTACGGACCCCCCCCCCCCCACCTACGAGTGTTACGTCATTTATAATTAATAAGTATTCTCAATTTTGGTGAGGTGGGTGTCGGTGGGTGTCGCTGAATCCATCTTAGAGGTTCAGCGGAGGTCAAGAATTCAGAGGCGTAGCGACCCTTCCCGGCGCTCGATTTTTCGATTTGCACCCCCCCCCCTCAAGATTTCGATTTGCACCCCCCTCAACCTTTCAATTTATTTTTCCAACCCATTTTGGCGCCCCCTAAGGTCGGCGCCCGGGACATATCCCCCTCCGCCCCCCCCCCCTCGCTACGCTACTGGTCAAGATACACACCCAATTCATGTGATTTACGATTGGATTTTGTCAGTGTGAACGATATAACTATTATAAGGGTTCGGTGAGTGCGCAGATGAAACAGGTAGGGTTCGGTACTTCAAAATAAGGCTAAGAACCACTGTGTTATACCAACTCACTCGTAGAAATAATGGTACGGAGTGGCCTAGAGGTAGAGCTATAGAGTGCTAACCGGAAAATATTGGATCCCGGGCCTAATCCAGTAGAAAGTCCTCCCAGCTATGATGTGTACCTAACTCACGTTAGGGAAAGTAAAGGCGGCTGGGCATTGTACTGACCATATTTTCCCTCCCTATATATATCGAGGTCATTGTAACAGGTAAAAACCTACTTCAATTGCCATATGGACCGGCGGGTTCAAAAGTGAACTTTTTACTAATAGAATAAACGAAGCTAACATACATAAATACTATAGTATACAGTTGTTTTAATATTGTACAAAAATTAAAATATTATTTAAACATAAAGCCTACATCAAAATTAATGCAAACGACGTGCTCCATTAAAAAAAATGACTATTCACTTCATTTTAGAAAAGTTAAGTACCCATTTTTTTAAAAGAAAATTTGACTTCCCTCTTCATTTTGGAAAAAGTGTCTACCATCTTCATTCTAGAAAAGTTGACTACAAAATTTATTTTTTAAAAAGTTGACTGCACACTTCCTTTTTAAAAAGTTGACTACCCAAGTTAGTTGACAACCCACCCCTTTGTAAAACCTTACAACAATGCTCCTTTAGTAAATTGATCAACCGTTTCATTTGTGTAAAGCTTAATACCAGGTGCACATTTGGGGACTGCTAAATCATTTTAAATAATTTATCAGATGTCAAAATGAACTAATCAACCCCACACATTACAACCATTCTAATAGAATAGCGCTAAAATGATAATTGCAAAGTGTGGCAATTGATTATTTTATGTTTAACCTAGATTTAATACACTGTTTATAAAATGAATATTTCCAGTCGAGTGACTTAAATTTTGTGAATGGCTCACTAAACCTTGCCGCTTAAACAGTGAGACGCGAATTTAAAACGTCATTGTGTTCTACATTTTTTCAATGTTACAGTGGTTCTAAAATTACAGGGATCTATACAAAACGGCTTATCAGTGCTTGATTTATTTATTTTTCCCTCATCGTTAATACAAAATTAAAAACAAAAAAACAAAAAAAAAAACACCGAAATCTGTGTGTAGGTCTACTTTGTCAAAACGGTAAAAAAAAAAAACCTTTTATTTATCGTATATTTTATGTTTATTTATGTACTATACCTTAGAAAACATATATGTAAATACAACTTCACTGAACTCATTAACATGCTAAATGAAATAATAAGATGACTTAATAATTAATACATTATTTACATACATTGTTTTTCATCCCCTTTTATTCAATTTTAAATATAGCTTACAACCTGAACACCAAAAAATCCCAAATTTAGATGTCCAATATTTAATCTACAAAATTTACGCCTTGTCATGGCTATAAAACGACTCAAGCGGTGATGACAGGTGACATCAATGTCATACCCACACCCCACCCCTCCCACACACATAGAGTTAAACTTGTGTTAATTACAACCACCCCTTGAACTCTGCTTGGCTGAGTTCTATCTATACCCAGTTCAAATCGCTTCTCGGGGAGTTTGTTGTGTCTCATGCTGATGCAAGGGTTCAAATTTGTATAGCCATTGATAGAATCATTCAACCGTGAAACACAATGTTGTTTGACGTTCGGATGGACCGCTGGTGAAAAGGTCATGGTAGAATTGTTTACTTGTATGATGCGTTGATTTAGGTTCAAAACTTTGGGAACTGCGTTTTATGTTAATAATAAAATAGAGATATAACCGGTTCTAATTTGTGGATTTTACTAAAAGTGCTGGCAAAGGAATAGAGTATCGATATAGTTTTTATTTTATTATAATGCTTTGCCCTTGTTATTTTTGTGGTAACGGTTGTGTGCACGCACATTTTTGTGAAGAAATAATCTGTGCGCACATTTTAACGTCCATTTTATTTGTGTGCGTAATTTTTTTTCTGCGTGCGTAGATTATTTTATTGTTTTATTTTTGTGTGCTCGAACTTAGATCTGCGCTTTTTTTCTGTGTGCTCATTTTCTTAAGAGTGCCGTTTGTCGACGCTTATTTGCACATTTCTGTGTGCTAGTATTATTTTCTGTATATATTTTGCGGACAATCCAAAAAACTATAAAGACGTTCATTACGATAAACAACAATTCAAGAATGCTAGTGTTTTTAGCAAATGCTTAGTCTAATTATTTTAAATTATACTCTAAAATTGAATAACATAATTATACACACTTAGAAATAAAAAATATATTAACACGAATATGCAATATGCAACAAAAAAGCGGCTACTGTTTCTGATTTAAAATTAATTACCCATCAGTTAAAATTTTGGTTCCTTATAAATAAGCTTCAGTTAAAAATTATACATAAAGATTATAATGGTCTATTTTAACCAAAAAAGTTCCTTACAATTTTAATTAAAGTACCGATACATAATGATAATCCAGCATAACCTACATTTTTCTATTGTGCATAAGGACAATGATCCAATCCTACTTTTTTTTGTTTAATTTTTACCACCTTATTAATTGTGTATATACCATTCACGCTGAGTTCTATCGACCCCTTGGGATTGTTCAAGCCTCACCCTAGCAGCTAGAGGTCAGTAGCACCCACTTGAAGAACCTCGGTCTAGATAGTTGTCCTGGATCTCTACTTTGTATGGTGATTAGAGTTTGTTGTTTAGCTTTGAGCATTGAAGCGGTATCATTCTTTCAGTTCATAAGTGCTTTGTTAAATCTCGCTTAAGAGCGTTGAGTCAACTTAAACATGCGAAATTAGATTCAACACTCAACCGATTTCCAAATTGTTTCATTCGTAAACCTCGAAATGTTATGTTAGTATATTTTAAATAGATTTCTACATCTCTTATACGAATCGAAATTAAACACCGATGAAGTATTTTATATTACGATGATTTATTTAAACAATTGAAGCAGTTTCGATGTATTTTGTTTGGTTTTTCAATCCTTTTCGTTCTTAACTGTAACGTTGAAAGGGATTTCCTGTAACATACTTAAGTATTACATGCCCCCTATGATCAAACCCCCTATGGTCAAAGCACTGCTATGTTCAAAGCCCCGCTGTGGTCAAACCCCCTATGGTCAAAGCTCCGCTGTGGTCAAACTCCCTATGGTCAAACTCCTATGGTCAAAGCACCTGTGGTCAAAGCGCCTACATTTCTTTAGGGTTTGCCTCCATTCCCTTTTTCCACTACAAGACAACAGATGTTTGATTATGGAGTTTTATCTCCTTGCTGGGATGCTTTCTCCAGCTATCAAGCAGTAGTCTACTTGTCCGAGGCTCGAACTTGAAACTTCAGTTTAGAAACCACGAACTTTGCCGATCTAACCACAACAGCCCTCAATTTGTTCATGTTTTTTATCTCATTTTTTACCAGGCTCTGTCAAGGTTTCAGGGGTGATAAATGCTGTTTTTTCTTTCTATTCTATCTAAATATAAAAATGTGACATTCTTAACTAAGGGCATCTTTAGGGCATTTAAAACCATATTGTTACTAATGTTATTATATAACTGTATACATTCTTATAAATGGTGCTTATTATTATTTTATTTGCAAATCTTTAGTATTTAGATTTTTTTAAAGAAAGTTAGAAAATGCAGTGGCATTGACAGGAATCTGTTATGGATGGTGGATTTTATTTTGAAATTCCATACGCACACTCACATACACACACATACATGTATTATTTTCATTAGCATCACCTTTAATGCCTTTTAAAGCACACGGTAACAAAAAGTAAACGCCCCTTTATCCTGTCTCTACCTCTGCCTATTAGAATGTTTAACTTCTTTCGTTCAACTCTTTCTCTATTTATCTTTTTCATGTTTCTTTTGACCATCTCCGTTTTATCTTGACCCTTTAATTTCATCTAAGAGCAGTCCTAGTCTGGTTGTATTCTTAGTACATGACTCAACCACTTCCAAGTTCTGTGCCTGATAATTATTGTTAATCATTGAATGAGTGTTCGTCCTTTTAACTCTTCATTTAATTTACAGATAATTTACAAAATTTATTATAAGCATTTGTTCTGGAAAGCTTCTAGTTTCATCTAAATTTTTGCAAGCATTTGTTCAAAAACTTTCCAGTTTCATCCAATTTTTTGTAGGCATTTGAACTGGAAAGGTTCTAGTTTAATTTGAATTTGATTTGTTGTATTCAACATTCCAAGCCTTAATTGAAGCCACTAGACAAATTATGTTTACATATGCGTATTTTGGTATTTAGGCTAATCTTTTCAGATTTACGTAATTTTTGTTAGCATACCAAATAATAAGTTAGTTCCCTGTATTCAATTATTTTACCTCTTTGAAGCACGTCCCATCATATTAGACAACCGCTTTCGCAATAGATGAATTCCCCAAATTCCTCCATCTGTTTACCATGCTAAGTGGGTCCTTGACTTTAGAAGTATTTTAAAATCTTTCGTTTATCCCGTGTTGATCTTTATTCCCGTCATTTCCCCATACATTGCCATGAAATTTGTTTTCTGTTGAATGTCAGCGTAATCCGAATTCAAGTATTTTGATAGTAATAGGGCTGGTAAGTTGGTCACCCACCAGTTCTATGGCTCACGCAGGTTTTATTGAGCCGTAGAACTGGTTGGTGACCTACTTACCAGCCCAATTGACAACACCTTGATCCTTCTCCAGTTGATACACTTTCACTTGTCTATCTTCTAATTTGACAAATACGCCTGTCTACCACTCATTTTGGGTTTCTTCTCAATGCCATATTTTCTGTTATATACCTTTAGGTATTTTAGCGTGTTCTTGTGATTCTGCTTTCAACATTTCCGTACAGATTTCATCTGTTCTGGTGTTTGTTTTCATTTTTGTATTCCTTGTTATTTTGTTAAAAAAAACATAGGAACATCGCACGTCCTTTTATATTCTGATGGACAATTAAAATTTAGAGTTCATATTATATATACTTGATAAAAAAACATCAGAGTAGATGATATTTTGAAATAGACGGCTGATTAAACTATGAAGCTGACGGTATTCTAATTTCAACACAGGTAATCAATCATCAAGTTAATTTTAATGCAGCTGAACTTGATATTTACGTGGATGGTGTACTAGATGGTATATTTAATGTTAAAAGGACGATTTAAAAAATTAGACAACTCAAAGTTTTTCACAGGTCATGTTTTATTTTTAGTATGGGATGTAAAGTATGCATGTGTCTGTATAAATCTGTGTGTATGTTAGTTTTGATGTAAAAAAAAATCTGTGTAAAATAAAGGAGGAATTAGTCAAAATAGTGCACACATAAAACATCTACTGTTTCCATATGATGTTATCATACTTTTCCTTAAGTGCCCCAGACACAAGGGGAAGATCAAGTAGAGATAAACTCTTTTGATGAACTCGGCATATAATGGGATAGAATTCCAATAGGCCTATATGCCTAAGCACCTTAGTGTTTCTTAACGTGAACCAGGTATCCATTAGAGCTAAGTGAAATCAGGTTATAAATCTGGGATACGTTTTTTTGGACATAAGTTTTTCTCCCACATTAGCAGTGTTTTATAGTTAGTAATAAAAGAAACATAAAAGTATATTTAACTATATATTTAAAACATTTTTAGAAAAGTGCATGAATAATGTTACATAAGTTTTACAATAAAAAGTATCACAGGGTACATAATGTCAAACATCAAAATGGTTATTAAAAAAAGTTTTTTTACATATACAACAGTAACATGTAATTCAAAACACTTGAAGCGTTTTTCATTCTACATACTATTTTAGAAGGCAAATGCAGTACGTCCTTTTTTTCGAAAAATTGTAAAGGCAATAAGGTTAGCTTGTAGAACTTATTTGTCAGATTTCCATTTTTTTATATGCTTTTTGTTTTTAACTACGGATTTAATATCGTATTTAAAAACATGGAATTGACATTTATTTTTTTCGTTCTGCATTTGTCCCCTATACTGTCGATATGTTAACTTTAAAGATACATTATAAAATACAGTTTAAAATTTTATTCCCAAAAATAACACGTTTTATTTGTATATTTACCTTAGATACTGAAATTTCAGTTTTAGAAATTACTAGTTGTAATATTGAAAAGCTTGTTTCATATCACATAACATAATTGTATTGTATCTATAACTTATGTAATATAAAAAACCTTAAAATAAAAGAAAAACTGAGATCGTATTTTCAGTGTTGTAAATATGATAGAAAACATTTCCAATTTCGAATAAGGGATTTAGAATCTGTATTTTGTAATGCAATGAGAGATTTTTTAAATATAACATCAACTTGTCCCATTAGCGCTCGCTGTATAGAAAGAGAGGGTGTAGCTGATCCAAATATTTTTGCAAAAACACAATTTTATGTTTAGTATTTAGAAAAATCAAATACTTTTGTATATAACCTACCTAAGATCGAAAAAATTAAATGATACAAAAAACGTTTTTTCTTATCGTCTATAATTAGTGCCATAAAACATGCAGGTGAGAAAGCTTTTTCAATAGACTACTGTATAATACATATATATATATATATATATATATATATATATATATATATATATATATATATATATATATATATATATATATATTTCCTCTCCACTTATCTGCCTCATTCTCTCTCTCTCTCCCTATGTATATATGTGGGTCTACTAGACATACATTGTCCTCCCTAGTTCCGCTTTAGCTACTTAAGCTCCGGTCGAGAATTCTTAAGAACAAGATAACCCTTATAAATTAATAAAAACAAATACATAAAATAATAAATAATAAATTATACACCCTCTACTTAATAATTTGCAAGCGCCCATGCCCTACAATGTGATTGTTTATGGACTTACAAGTATGTGTTAATTTTTTTAAAAGAAATAATTAAGAATAAAAACAATACTAAATAGTTGAACTAACAGCTGCACACAATCAATCTTAATGTTTACGTTCGTGAAAGCTCATTATCTTGATTTTTATAGCTCGCGTCTGCAACAACTTAAAATATAAGCTCATTCTAAAATTCTAAGCTCAAGTTCTCACATCAACTTAAAATACTGAGCTCATGACCGTACCCAGGTGTACATTTTAAGCTTTTGTTCTTATAACTGCAAAACACAAACTTAAACTCTAAGACGAAGACGCAGTTATCTGTTGTCCAATTAAAGAACCAGCCGGATGACTCCACATAGCAGAAGCAGGCACATGGAGATGGAAACAATTTCTTGTCCATTATCTGCCGTGGCAGCTGTAGGAATTAGATTCTTAAATTAGAGTTTTTGTAATAAAAGAGTAGATTTCAAGGCTCATTAGTACATTGTTTTTTTACTTACTTAATTGAACGTTTAATTAAATTTTAATTGCGTTTATTAAAAAGAAAATTAAAACTATCTGTACCTATTATTAACTGAATTGAATGTTTGCTTTTCTTAATTGAAATTTAGACTTTGTGCATTTGATAGTTTTCGATTTATTTAGTTAAAGATTTGCTGTTTTTAATGGAGATTGAGACGTGTCAATATTTGACATGTTGTATTTACATCCACGAGTGTTCTATTTACAAAAAAAAATTATATAAAAATCCCCCCCTCTCCCCATTAAATAGTATGCTTATAAATTGGTATCATTCAGTAAAACTTTTGTATTGATATCGATTATGAAATGTTTTATGGATAACAGTAAAATTGAAAAACGTGTATTTTTTAAAGTTATTTTAAGTAAAACCACAAAACAAAACTAAAAAAAACTCACCGCATGCGTTTCCGTTGAGATAGTAGCCCGCCTCACAAACACAGCGATTCTCTAGACATACGTCACTATAGTAGTCGCCTTCACAGTCGGGGATGTATTTACAAGGTCTGCCCTTTGCTGGTAAAAAAATTTTTAAAAATTTTATGAACATTTACAACTTGAGTTTAATTGCAAATAAAAATCATAGCAATAATAATATTGAAGTAAAATTGGTGAATTATCCAAAAGTTGTTTTATTTTGCTACAATAAAAACTAAAACTAAAAATAGTTTGGAAGAATTTTTGAAAAGTAAGTTTAATTTTATTTTTTGTTAAAGGTGTAATGTATTTACTTTTACAGTATTTATTATAGTAATAAGAAGCTGTTTTATTTTTTAAATTTATTATTGTAAGAAGTCGGTGAGTAATTGCTTTTATAAATACTGTTGTGTTTTAATATCCATATGTCATGTTAATAAATATAACGGCAGCGACCACGATTTTTTAAAATTACTCGGGGCTAAATAAAAGGTACGCCAAATTAGCAAACTAGAGGACATGTATGCAATTACAGTAAAAAAACCCCCATTAAAACATGGATTTCTTAACTTGATATAAAATATAAAAATTCTAATAATAATGTTTATAAAATTAAATATAAACCTCCAATGAGAACGGTCAAGGCATCACTGGTCGCCGTTTTATCCCCCAACATGGTGGTACAGGCATAGTCTCCAGAGTCCCCGGTAGTTTCTGTTCTGTCAGCATCTTTTATCTGTTGAAGAGATAAGTGGTAAAAACGTTTATATATTTGTTTTAATAAAAATATAATGGCCGTCAATTTAACTTAACACGATTTTAATATAAGTATCATGAAATATAATATAATATATATATATATATACATATATATATATATATATATATATATATATATATATATATATATACATATATATATATATATATATATATATATATATATATATATATATATATATATATATATATATATATATATATATATATATATATCGCTGAAGATACTGATCTGCTAGCCTGTGAAAATATTTTGCAGACAGAGAGAGAGAGAGAGAGAAGTGCTCGCATGGGCTTTTATATATTAGGATAACACTACGGGGCATAGCAATGCGGAATACAAGAACTTTATAAATTCAAATGATTTTTTTTTGGAAATCGAAAATAGCGTAATGTACTACTTCCGGTCAACGATAATTACTCAAATTTTGAAAGAAAGCAGTGAATTATCTATCTGAAGTTATAAGCTTTTGAAAAATTGAAAGTAGAATAATAAGAAACAGAACAACAAATTTAATATAATACTTATACTTGAAATTTCATCAATCTAGCTGTAAAGGTTTTCAAGTTATTGTGTTCACAGACGTACACACACATACACAAACACAGACATACGGACAAAATAGCAAAACTATGTTTTTTCCGACTCAGGGAGATGTAAAACGTCAAATGTTTGCGCCATTAAAATACTTGCTCTATACTTCGTATACGAGAAAGTTAAAAAAAAAACACGATTTTATTCTGACGAAACTTGCCCTTGTGACTAGACCCCGGAGAATACAGAGCACATCAGACAAGACTGCTCCTTGTACAACCAGGCGCGATCCAAACACTGGTACCTATACACAGTGGCGTAGCGAGGTCGGGTGTCACCCGGTGCGGCACTTAATGTTGTCACCCCCCAGAGGCGTAGCGACCCTTCCCGGGGACAAACCTTAAATTTTCGATTTGCACCCCCCGCTACTTACACTTTCGATTTTCACCCCCCCCCCCCCTCTTTCCTCAAACTTTCGATTTGCACCCCCTCCCCTCAAATTTGTCTCTATATATTTTGCTATTTTTGGCCTTGGTGTCACCCCCCCCCCTAAATGGTGTCATCCGCACCCCCGCCCCCCCCCCCCTCGCTACGCCTCTGCCTATACATCCCACTCAAGGAAAAAAACGATATTATGGGGCACCTGCAGATCTGGAGACCACAGTCCAGTTCATCCACGAAAGTTGGACTTGTTGTTTGAATCCTCCAACATAAACTCAAGAAAGCAGAAGAAGTAAAGAAGAAGAGGGACACTTTAATTATTCATGCCACATTCATAGAAAAACTTTTTCTCTGTTAAACCTAACCTTGTAAATCCTGCCACTTCCAACAATGACAGTTCCTTTCTTCCAAACAAAAATAAGATCTGGGCTATAGGAGTCTGTGTGACAGGTCAGCTGGTAGTCGGCCCCCTCACTGTAGGAGATTTTATCATCATCATACACGTCAGCTGAAGTGAATACTTCAGGCTTGGTGAGAGTATCTGAAATACAGAATAAAAACTTGGTACAGAAAATAGCATGTGAAATAATCATGATCAAAACCTAAATGTGAAATGATCATACACGAAAATGTGATTTTCCCCAAACATGAATGTCAAATGGTCAATGAACAAAGGTCAGCTACCAGAATATGCAATGGTACAAAATTTAAATATTAAATACGCATATGTTAAATGGTCATCTACCTATATACATATGAACATGTTACCTAAACAAGAAAAAGACAAATATCTAATCACAAAATTGCCATTTACCTGTTAATGTAAAAGTCAGTTACCTGATTAAGAAACTGTCATTTACCTGAATGTTTAACGGTGACTGTGGCCGATGCACTTTCCGTTCCCAATGTTGCCGTACATTTATACTCCCCATCATTGGCGGCGCTCGCTGTGAAGGTCAAGGTCGATGTGGCTGACCCCGTGCCGGTACCATCTTTCGTCCAGGCGTAGGTAGGTGTACCGGTGGCACCTGAGGCTAGAGTGTCGTCACAGGTCAGCGTGACACTGGTGCCAGTCAACGGCCGGTAGGGATCGAGAGGGTCCAGCTCTACTTCACCCACATCGATATCCACATCCACAAATTCTAGAAAGACAAATATTTTATAAAATTCATCTTTTGTTCTTAAATAACTAAAGTTGTATAGGAAAAAAATTAAGCATACATAGAAAATTGCATGATTATTAAGTCTAACTACAGGAACAATCCTTAATAATTGTAAATATAATAAACTACCTTAGCACACGATACAATTGTTTAAAAAGGTAACTATGACATCAAAGGTCCGCAATGGCTATCAAATGGTTACCACCGGTCTGCAATAGTTACCATAGCTGTCACAGGTCTACTTAAACTACCACTGGTGTTCCATGACTAGCACTACCACCACTGACATGTGTAAAATGCCTAGTTCTCTCGTGGCTACAAAAGGTTGAAATGGCTACCTCATGTCTACCAAGACAAACAGATGTTTACCATGGCAACCGGATGCAAACATCGCTACCTCATGTCTACCACTGAAGGTTGCTACACTAGTTTTACGATGGCTACCACAGGTCTACCTTAGGGTAGTCCACCATGACGTCTTCTTCTTCTTAGTTCTTAATTTTTAGTGTTGGAAGTTATCGAGCCTTATCTCGCGACTTAATTGAATTTATCAACCATGATCTTTTGCCGACTCGACCACGCCTCCATCACAATTAAGTATACGTGTCAACTGGTTATGCGCCAATGAGGCCATTGACTCCGATTTCAGCCTGCTTTTCTTTTTGGATTTGCTTCCATAGCCTTTGTCCAACCAAGAACAAACTACAAGGCAGCAGTTGTTTGATTTTGGAGTTGTCTCTCCTAGAAGAGTGACTGTCTCCAGCCAACGAGCCTCATCGGCCCGAGGGTTCGAACTTGAGACTTTTCGGTTTAGCAACCATGAGCTTTACCGACTCGACCACACCGACAGCTGAATGTGGCTACAGTCGCTACAACATGACTACCCTGTATTACAATGTATACCTGGGTATGGATGGAAGATGAAGGTACTTAATTAATACACATTAGACATAAAATCTGAAATCACTTACGCTTGCCCACAATACTACGTTCAATGCTGGTCTGAGATGTGGTGGCACCAAGGGTAATATCACATTTGTATTTTGTTGTTCCTGCTTTCACAGTTATCTCATAGCTCCGTGAGGTTTGGCCTATAAGATCGTTGGTTATTACATTTCTAGAACTCATTTGATACTTTCTCATCTTCGCAAAATACAAAGAAAACAATTGTAAAATTCTAAATGTTAAAAAAATGTTTTACAATGTCATTTTATCTAATCAAGTTAGAACTGAAAAACATTGTGTATAGGTAATATAGTAATAAGAACTAGTTTTGGGCAGCATAGTTGGATGGTAGAGCTTACGACTGTTATCCCGAAATTTTCGATTTTGAATGCCGGGCTCGAGTCTCTAGGACGTCCATGAGTTCACCCTCTTCTGGTGTGTAACTGACTTACTTAAACAAAGGCGATTGAGCAAAGTGCGACCACACTATCCCTCTTCATGCCGAGGTCATTGAAAAAAATGAAATTGACTTCGTTTGCCCATATGTGTCTTTTAAAAGAACAGTAAACGCAAATGATAAAGCACTATTAGAGAAAAAAACCGTACTTCATCTGCCCAATTTGTATTGGGCAGGAACGGGAAAAGATAAAAGCGATGATGTTTGGTATCAATGAAATTTAGATACTACATTAAAAAGAAATTGGAACAAATACACTCCAATTTTTATCTACTGATAAAACTGGCAATGCTTTTAGATATTTACATGGAAAAAATGCGTAGCGATCGATTTCGACTCCCACTGCGATTTATCAATTTTGCGCACCCTCCACAAATAGGCTTAAATACAGTTAATCGCGTTGATAAAAAAGGCGCCCCCCCCCGTCCTCATTTAGTTACGCCTATTCGGGTTAAGTTATTTTATTTTAATTTGCAACTTGGCAGGCTTTATATCTTTACCTGTTACTTCTGTGCCTCCCTCGTACCATTTGTAAGTCAGGCCAGGGGTGTTGTAGTCGTCGCCACACTTGAGAGTGTGCTTGTCCCCAACACCGAACACAATGTCTTCAAATCCCAAGGTAGGTGTAATAGATGCTGCGATAGAGACGAACAGAAATAATATGCGTATTACATTATAATTCTTTGATGTTTTGAAAAACAAAGATTTTGTAAAGAAAAGTAATTAAAGATTATGTATTGAAAAATTAGATGAAATACAATTAATTTAAAAATGATTGTTTTATTTTTATTTTTAATCTAGATAATATTTCTAGTTAAAGTCGACATATTTAAAAAAGCTTTCTACATTTTACTAACTAGTTATGCTATTATTAGAAAAAGTGAATTAGAATTTGTTTTTAACATTAAATGCTTATTTTAAGAACATGATATTTTGCAGAAATATTTCTGAATAGCGTGCCCGTCCCCGCGCGTTGCAGCAGGGTTAAAAAAAATATGCAATTTATATTAGAAGAGTTTCATCAATACTATACCAATCCTATATAATCTTAGACGCGTGAACTTGTTTTCTAAAACTAAATTATTTAAATATTAATAAGAAAAATGCATGGGCTTGGATCATATTATGTATCTGGGCACATGTTTCCCTACATTACCACCCTGCATGTCCCAGGTGTTGTACTCTAACCACTTACAGCCGAGGTATCAGAGAAGTAAGCGTAAGCCCCTGGTTAGGTTTAGTCATCGCATGTCGTGTGCTGCTTTGTCAATATTGTAGGGTGCTCTTTAAAACTAAGATAGGCGCCATAGTTATTGAAGATTAGGGACTCTAAAACCCCATCTTATACATATTATATCGCACTGTTTAAAACGATCGTAGGCGCTATAGTGCTAACGAGATAGCCAGGGGGGGCATCAAACACAACTGATTCAATTTATTGAACGACTATAACGCCCCATCGTATCTATTGCCTATCGCACTGTTTAAAAAGATAATGTAAGTTAAAATAAAACACCCAATAACCCAAATCTCATTCCTGATGTTAACGTTTATATATATATATATATATATATATATATATATATATATATATATATATATATATATATAATTATTAAGCAGCATCGTTTAGTTTTCTTACTTCTATTTTTTATTCAGCAATAAATGGCCCCATTCTTTTTTGTGTATAGACGCTAAATGTAGACATTACCACATTGCTTTATCTGGTAAGCTGACATTCGTAATTAAATTTGAATGTGACATTTGATTATCAACACTTTTGTAACAATAAACCCGATGTTGTTGATCAAAAGGTCATATTCAAATGTATTAAGAATATCTAATGGTAACATGTATTATTCATGTTTTTTTTCGCGCAAACCGCTTCGGGAAATTGGCTTTCGGGCTAGTGTCAATCCGGGCATTAAGTTTTGTCGCATTCGGATTAGTGTCCATTCGGTAAAACGGACTTCGGGTAAACGACATTTGGGCAAGTTTACTTCGGGATTATTTGACCCAAGATCCAACTATGTTAAATTGCAAGCTAAATGTGAATTTTTAAAGAAATCACAATAGCCTATAACAAACAATGTATACAATCCTGAAAAAAAAATGTGCTTAGCATATTTACATAATGCAGTTACTGTGAAACTAGCTGTGTCAGAACTTGAAACGAAGCCAACTATAGCTGTGCACGTATAGTCACCAGCATCTGAAGCAGCCAGATTATTGATCTAAAATACATAAACATTTGTTACTCTAGAAATAATATAAATTAGTCTTAGTGACCATGATGAACAGGGGTGCCTAACTATAATTGCAACACAGCAAACAAATCAAACATGAAGTTGTAAGGCGTGGTCGGGCAGGAAAGCGCATAATTACGAAACTACAAGAGCGCCATGGTTATAATGTATGTTTTAGTAGATATTAACTTGAGTGCAGGTTGGTGCGAAGAATATGTTGAACACATTGGTATGATGACACGATTGTAAGTTAGTGACGTAATTGTGTAGAGAGTTGGTTGCTATGAGTTTGGGTGTGAGTGAGTCTAATCTTGATCGTCGGTGTGAAAGGACGTGTGCTGGTCCGTATGCCTCAAGCTGGGAGATATATATATATGTAGATACCAGAAAAAAAGTGTTAGACTAGGAGTATTGAGTTTGCCTTATCTCTGAGCGTTATATATTGGACTGAACGTGAGATAGCCGTACTGGTTCTCAAGGTTAGAACTTCTCTCCTCCCTGATATTGGAGATGAACTAAATGGTAGTTGGTCGAGTCAAGTGACTCAAACCCTCTCGCACAAGCATGAGCGTAACAACCATGGTCATAAAACGTTGTAATGTAATATTTATGTTTGAGTCAATCCCCTCCAATATTACAATAATAACGAAGCAAAACAAATGGGTGTGTAGACAACACAATAGTGTAATAATAAAATTAATAAAAAGTCTAGTGACAATTTAAGCGCAATTTCCTTATGTTATCCATAACAATTTTTATTTTTTTTATTTTAGGTAAATATCATCCTATAAATATAAACTCCTACACGATGCTCAGTTTAAATCATTCTAGGCCTACACGATGCTCAGTTTAAATGTTCTTAATTAATTTTTTGTGACCGAACGAAAGGGTATTTTTGAAATCTTTCTTCGGCAATATTGGTTTAAATTATGGCAGGAATCGATTGGTAAATGTTTCAAGTCGCTAAGTGGTCTGGTTGCCGAGATATGGAGCAAAAACTGCATTTGTTCGAGGTTTTTTGGCTTTTCCGGGAAATCCAGGAAGGAATTCCGGGATTTTTTTGGCCCACAATCATCCTTGGAACTTGCTTGACATATTTGCTTTTGAAACTAGTCCTCGATATTGCTTCGTTGAGGAGGAGATACGACTTAAAGCTGCGGACACACATCCACACATCCATCCATCAATCCATCCATCCATCCATCCATCCATCCATCCATCCAGAAATGACGCATTATTAAACGCAATTGCCAGTATGGAAATTGCGCTAAAAAACAAGTTTAAAAAAATTAATAGTAATATAATCGTAATCATCTATTCAATCTTGTTATCTTCTTTTTTGCTGTTGAGATTCACTCCTTCAGAGTCCTTTAATCCTACCCTGGGTAAATTAGCTTACGGTAGCCTCTCGCATTAATTTTGTTTATTTCTAAAATGATTTTTGCTCGTAGATATATTACATTCCACAGCTTCTAATGAACCTCATCTGCCCGAGGTGAAAAATTAGGACTTTTGGAATTAATAGTCATTCATTCATTACCTGTTTTATACATATTTTCTGCTTACACAGAAAAATCTATCTAAAACGTACAACATAAATCAACGTGTATTTTATTAGCCAAATGGTGCTTCCACAAATAAAAAGAAGTCCTTTTCTGTTTTCTATAAAAGGAAACGCACAGTGCCTTTTTCGGCCTTTTCTCAACTTTGTATTTTTACACAAAATTCAACATTCAAATCGCTAAGGCTTTGTAACCCTTTGCCACACAAGACTGAAAAATTCAACATGCATTTAGCATTATACCATCTACAAAACTACGTTTGTACATCAAGTTTACTACAATACTTTAGAAAATATAGATATTTATGTGGCACCACCCCCTAATTTCTGTACATAAATTTACGTAAAAATTTGTATTAAAAATTGAGTACAAGCTATCGCAATGAACAAATGTAGTAAGGCATAGTTTGGTTCGAGAAATCTAAATCTTTCATTCGCTTTTAAAAATTTCTCATGGGAACAAAGTTATAGAGATTTTAATAGGAGTTAGTTTTCACACCTTTTCGCGGTTTCCATGGCAACCATTACCGCTATTGAAGGCTATATATTATTTTTGTCTATAGATTAACAGCTATTAATATATGAACTTATTACACACCCAGAAATGTGTTAAATTAAAAAAAAATTCTTTCCGTGGTACCTAACCTTAACAATCAAACGTTTTACTACCCATAAAGATAATTTTAATACTATAAATGAAACACATTATGTTTGTATTCGTTTGTGCTTACTTGTAGAGCTCTGTCATTGACGTTCTGCAATAAAGAGTTACCCTTCCTCCAGCTGTAGGTTACCTTGCGTAGGTCAGCTGTCTTCACGCGACAGTCTAGGTAGACATAACCACCAGTAATAGCACTTGGTGGTTCAGCCACAAGGTCAACGCTCTGAATTACAGTGGTTTCTAGAAATAAAATTCAATTAAAAGTTTTGTTTAAGTGAAGGGTTTAGTGTTAATTAACAAATATAATTTTCAAGAAACTTTCAACATCGTATTAAAACAACTTCGTTCTCTTTTTTGTAGTGTAGAGATTGATACAAAATACATTTAAAGGTTTAATAACCTACAAATTAAAGCTAGTTCCAAATGGTTCCGAGTATGTATTGCCAGAAAGCATTTTTTAACCAAACGTGAAAATTTTAAACATTTAATTTGTGTAATAAATTACGATTTTATTAAGGCTAGAAATAGTCAAACAAATAATCATTAGTAACGGAATAGTTATTAATAAAAAACTTTTATTTTTAATTTGGATTAGTCGAGTCAGGGTGTTGTGGTGATAGGGGGTGATATATTTTAATAAAAATACAATTTTACGCTATACACAATATAACACTATTGTGTATTTTATCATGGAAAACAACTATTGTGACTTTCATTGTTTTACTCCCTTACTCCCCTAGCCATTCCAGTTGACTTCAAAAATATTTGAGGGCGTTTTTTTTAAATATTTGAATTGATAAAATAATTCTAAAATTATTTTCAACGGCTTATATTCGATACAAAAATATGAAAATGAATGTAATCGATGTTTTCCAAACAGCGCTAATTTTTTAAAAATGTAACAAGATTTTTATTGCTTTCCATGTTTTTTTTTAAAAATAGAAGATTCTGACACCCCGTTTCTGAACACTTCCCTCCCCCCCATTTCTCCACCCCCGCCCACCCACAAATGTTACACATCGCCACAGAAGTCCAGATTCCTACATCTACCTATAGTGACGACATCTATTATAACTTCTGCTAATCATTGATCAGTTTTTACTCACCAACATTAAACTGCACTGGTCTAGAAGTGTAAGGTGAACCGCCTACAGTCGCTATGCATGTGTAGCTCCCGCTGTCCGCACTTGTTACACTGGTAGTGAATGAAACAGTTGTCGTGCCTGTATCAGTGCCGTCTTTTTTCCACGCGTAAGTAGGTGTGTCAAAAGCTGAATTAAAATTTATAAACAAAAACTTATTTCTATGCAAATAATCTCCAGGAAGAAAAAAAAATATATTGGACATGGAATTTTAATCTACTCAGATATAATCTTATATTTTAGTACTTTAGTTTGGTTGTTGTTTTGGAGTTGACTTATGCAATCCTGAAAATCATCCAGAATTTTACATGCTCTATCATCGTCACTAAACCAGATATGACATATTATCAAATTGTATCAAATCAGGTTTCCATAAAGTTGTAGAGACAGCCTCTATAATAATAAAGTTGGTCTATGCTCTTGCACTCTATCAAGGCCAAATACAACAAGGTGATATTTTTTTTTGGATCAAATTAGATTTTGTTTTTATTTCGATGATAATCAATAGGATACATAGGCATATTTCATTTCCATTCTCCTTCAGAACACGCATTTTTTGCATTAGTAATCAAATACCGCTTTTTTTTTTATTAATAAACACAAATAATGGGACTTACATATTTTGGCTATTTTTAATATTAACTAAAATATGCAACATGGCCCATATACATATTCGATCGACAAGTCTCATTAGATATGTCCATAATGTTTTTTTAACACTAAGTTCCCAAGTGACTTACCAACGTCCGTATCATTTATCGCACAATAGATTGTATTGGTAGTTCCTGATTCAACGTAGACTGCTGGAGGAACATCGGGTTTGGGTCCACTTGAGAATGCTGCTGAACTGGGGTCAACGCTGGACACGAAGACTCCAGAGATGGTGGCTGTCACATATTTCAGATACATTTGTATAATGTAAACTTGTTACAAGTTCTAAAACAAAAATATTTCTAAACAAAAACACAAACACATCTTTTGAATTTGAAAAATTACAATTGTATATACCAAATACATTCAATGTTTCTAGTAAAGTTGTTTTTCAAATAGACGACACAAAAAAAGATCAGTTACGTCAACTTGTTTCAAAGGGTTGTTTTCGGAAATTTACAAAACCAAAAGTGTAAAGAGGGTAAATTTATAGATATACTCTAGCCTGGATAAATTCTTTCGAGTTTTCTAGGAAACCTTACTGTACTTATAGTTAAAAAAAAGGTTAAAAAAATTAAAAATAGCTAATAAATATTTGTCGAAATTATTTATTCAATGTACTGTATCCGGCAATGGTAAGGATAACTGGAAATAAGTATTTCATCGTTCCCAAATTCCTAACTACTTTATTTCGCATTCCTTCAGAGGCATAGCGACCCTTCCCGGCAATCCCCCTCAAACTTTCGATTTGCACCCCTCAAACTTTCGATTTGCAACCACCCCCACACACTTTTTTTCCCAACCCATTTTGACGCCCCTAATGTAGGCGCCCGGAAACATATATCCCCCCCCCCGACCCCCCCCCCCCCCCCCCATCGCTACGCCTTCTTCACGTCAGAAAAAGCATAAAACTCACTGGCAACGGCAGGGACATTAACCTTGGCGCTTTCAGGGTTCTCAAAATCTGCAAGTATTGCAGCATCCTTGATCATCTTACAGCTGTATTGATCAGTCCCTGAAATTGTGGTGGTAAACGCTTGTAGAGTTGCTGTTTGTTTCGCAGCGCCTATGTACCATTCGAAAGTCACAGCCTTTCCAGAGGGTAGATTGCCGCAGGAAAGACCGATGCTAACGCCAGCGAATGCTTTTGCAGGCATGCCAAGAACCGTAGGTGCTTTAGTAAACTTCTCCCCAGCTGTATCTGAAATATTGATATACACATCGATCAATAATTACATTTTTCTTGAGCAATACATCAGTGGGTGTTTTTTATACAAAATTTATCTCACTACATTGTCATCATCACCAGAGTTTCTTCAAGGCATCTCTTCTGGAGCCTCTCCCCCCCCCCCCCCCCCCGAAGAAAGTCTACTGCCCTCCCCCTCCCAAACCCCCGAACGACAAGAAATGTATATAGTAAATATATACTTTTAACACTGTCCACCCCCCCCCCCCCGAAAAAAGTCTACCACCCCTCGAAAATTTCAAGTGCCCCCCCCCCCCCCCCGGAGAACAAAAGTCTGGAAGAAACACTGATCATCACTACCTACTTTATTGTCTAAATTTTGCTAAAACGTACTTGCAACGACAATAATAGTCACTGGTGCGCTGTCAGCTGTCTCGAAATCATCGGCGGTGAATTTGATTTTACAACTAAAACATCAGAAATACATAGTATAACGGACCACCAAATGACATAAAATAAACCTATACACAATCTAAAATGCAATTGAATTTGATCTGTGCCCCCTGTCCTAATACCTAGAATGTAGTCGCATAATGGTAATCAGTGGCGTAGCGAGGTCGGGTGTCACCCGGTGTCACCCCTCAGAGGCGTAGCGACCCTTCCCGGGGACAAACTTTGCACCCCCCCTCAAACTCTTTCGATTTGCACCCCCCCCCCCTCAAACTTTCGATTTGCACCCCACTCTCAAACTTACGATTTGCATCTCTTAAAAGACTATCTAATTAAGTGGAATTATCATTTATCTCTATATATTTTGCTATTTTTTGCATTGGTGTCACCCCCCTAGATGGTGTCACCCGGTGCGGTCCGCACCCCCCGCCCCCCCCCCCCCCTCGCTACGCCACTGCTTGTATTTGAAAACCAAATCATGGAAACATATTATATGAATCAGTTAATAAAATAATGTTTTTTTTACCCAGAAGTTGTCTAATTCTAATCGATACTGACCTGTATGTTCCTGCATCAGTGGCTGATGCAGCTGCCACGCTATAATCCCTGTTTGTATTCGACAATACCGTGGTACCTTGTTTCCAAACATAGTGTCCGTTACCATAGTCAGGGTTACATCTCAGTTTAAAGGAGCCTCCACCTACCACCTCTCCGCTTCCTTCAGAAGTTACATAATTCAATGCATTTTATCCTTCTCAGAAGGAAAGCTCCGGTAAAAAAAAAAAAACAACTTTTTTAATACTCGTTAGAAAACAGTTATTTTTTACAGCTTTATTTAGATACATCCGCATATGCATTTCCACTAAAAAAAATGTGGACAAATCTTGGTAACTATGGCAACGGCGGCCATCTTGAAAAATTAACCCCTTCGTAGGTTTTCCACCATTCATAAAAACTTTTATATCTTAAGCCCAATAAATAATGAATTCATAATCTTCTTCCATATTTTGGGGCACTCAGCTAAAAATTTGAAGTGTATATCTTCAAAATAATTTATTATGAATTTTCAAAATTTGTGTCCGTTCAAAACACTAGTTTTAATGCCCCAAAATTCCCCAAAATTAAGTGTGCTTAATATTCTTATACTAGTCATATTGCCTAATTTTTTATTAAGTTTTCGAAAAGCAAAAATTACCCTATACATAGCTCCTATACCACTAGTTTTCTATTAATTTTTTAATGATGGCCAGTAAACAAAATTTATACATTAAGATATCTTTTTTCGATATATTGCTCATGTAAGGAAATTTTCTCTTGTGATCTGTATTCTGTCCTCGGATAGATAATTGTTCCACATGGCCGAGTTATTTATCGAATATTATGGCAAAATTAGCCAGATTTACCAAGCCTAATTACCCAAAAAATTGTTTTGAAAAAAGGCCTCTTTTTCATAAAATTTATTATCAATAGATAAGAAATTCGTACTGGTCTCTTAAAAAAGCCTTCCAAAGTTTCCCCGTATTGACCTCCTAGAGGACGCTGCTAGCTGTATTTCTATTATCAAATTAGCAGCACAAAGAGAGACAAAGAAAAAAAAATGTACAGTAAAGGCTCACATCTGTTAAAAGGACCCAGATATGTTACATAATTACATGAGGATGTAACCTGTTATTTTGTCTTTAATTATTGTAAATATTACAATATTAGGGACACGTGTTTACCTGGATATTCGCCTACTCCACCTGTCGTTTTAATATCAATTGTCGGTGTGATCGTAGCTACAAAAACATAGAAAACAAATTACTTTATTAGGTTCCATTTTCTATAAACAACCACAACATATCGTCAAACACAACACACATTTAAAAAAAAAAAGGAGCAAGGAAACAGTTAAAAATGCACAAACAAAGGTGTTATTTAATTAATGCAAACAGAATTACAAAATGATAAGCCTACTCAAGGTCATCGCAATAAGAAGACAACAGTATACAAACACACCGATTACTTATCATCTGTTTATGACGTCAACACAAATTATTAATTTTTAGCGCACGTCTGTATTGGAAATGTCTATTATTAAATACCGTCAAACTAAATAAAATGTTAAGAAGTGATTGTATTTTATTTAATAGGAATATATATAATATTTCGTCACGCTCAGCAACGGTTTCAATACAACAGACAGTGCCGTTTATAGGTCTTCAGTACAGTATGCATTGAAAAGCTTACCTAAACCTAATAATTCGTACCAGGACTAAGTCATCCAACTGTCTTACAAAAGTAAGTTGACATAGAAAAAAATGATATTGCCGTAATCGTAATCGTCGTCGTTATCGTTATCGTATCACTATTAAAATTAAAATTAAATGTATCAGTATTATTATTATACACAATCACTATAATCCTCATTATTTTATCATCCCCATAATGAAGATCAGTACTAGTATCTGCTGTAATCTGCAGCCCAAATAGGATATTGCTTTCTTACACCTTAGTCCCAAAAATTTTAAAAATTCACTCTATGCACCCCACTTCAGGATATTAAAATTAAAAAAAATTGCGACAACCACAGAGTTTCTTCCAGGCATCTCTACCACTCCCCCTGAACGAAATGGAATTTATATTTTAAAAAAATATACTTTTACTAGTGTCCCCCCCGGAAATGTTGACCCCCCCCCCCCCCCCCCAGCCCTATTCTGACATTAACACTGTTAATAACAAACAAGAAGAAGACTAAATCGCTAATAACTGTACTTTGTTAATTTTCGTTTGCTTCTTGAAGTCTTGAGTTTTTTTTTTAATTATCGTATATTAATTTTATTTAAATGTAAGTGTTGAATGTACGATACAATAAACGCTTGTTTAAACTTTGAGTTGAGGAGCAGTTGTTTTTTTTGGGATAATTTAACTACAAGCGTGTCTGATACATATTTTAGAAAAAAAAAAAACAATCGTTAGCATAACTACTCACCACGGCATCCTGTCCTGGTTGGCAGGTAACCGCTGATGCAGTCACACACAGAGCTGGTGCACGTGCCGGTCACCTGTAGAGTCGGCGTGCACGTGTTGGTGGTGGCCGTGCATGAAGTGGCATGGGTGTACTCCCACAATGCACCTGGTGGAGGAAGTTTTAATAGAGTAAAACATCAAACCAACACAATTTTACTTTGCGTGAAATGATAATAATTATCATCGTTCGCAGAGAAAAACACAACGGAAGAAAAATCCATAAAGCAAGAATGAGTATGAAAGATTGCTTTATTTGAATAAAAACAAACAAAATGGCAACTGAGCTTTTAGCTAGACTAATATAATTATTGTTATTGGAATATTAAATTTTTTCTTTCGAATCCGTAGTTTGTTCTTGGTTGGACAAAGGCTATGGAAGTAAATCCAAAAACAGAAGTAGGCTGAAAACGGAGTCAATGGCCTCAGTGGCGCATAACAAGTTTACACGTATACTTGTGATGGAAGGTATACCTTCCAACACTAAAAGTAAGAACGAAGAAGAAAAAGAAGAAATCCGAAGCAAAACTTTGACCATAGGGGGTTTGTCCACAGCGGGGCTTTGACCACAGAGGTGGGTTAACCATAATATATAGATTTTGAAATAGAAATTAGAAACTGTTATTTGATTTAAATTACAATTTATACATGTTTCCTGAGAGTCCATTTATTGTAATTAACATGTACCAAAAACTCAAAGCGATATTTTAGTCTCCACATAGATTTATTTCAAATATGAATGGAACACAAATAATAAGACATAAAAAGTTTTACAAAATAAATAATGTAGATTTACCTAAAACAACATGGCATACATAAAGGATAAAAAAGCATGCCAACAGTATAGTCAAAGAAGTAATACTTGTATGGTTAACTAAATGACAGATGTACTATAGCACGCGAATGTATCAGTACATCTGTTTGACCATATGTATGAACAGCACGTTGTAATTTTTTTGTTTATCATACTGTATAGTTTCTCAACTGGGTAGCTTGCACTTGCGACACCTTGCAAGAAAGTTGTCCTTTGCAATGTGTGCAGTCCTTATGTAGACCTTCAATGAAACGCCACGTTGTTGGGTGACTACATTGGAGGAGAGACTGAAGACTGTAATGCCATCCTTAACAAATGTTATTTGTTCGTGCTACACCATCGCCAATCGTGTGTATTTGATTCCAATTTTTAAAATTAACCCGTGCCATATATGGACAAAGCGCTTGTTATCAAACGCCCGGATTGGACAAACCACCTGTGATCAAAGACCCTCTGCTGAGAAAACACGTATGGTCACAACCCCTATGGACAAAGCCCCTATGGCCAAAGCCCCTATGCTCAAATCCCCTATGCTCAAAGCCCCGCTGTGGCCAAAGCCCTTATGTCAAAGCCTCTCTGTGATCAAACAACCTATAATCAAACCCCCTATGGTCAAAGCACCTCTGGTCAAAGGTCCGCGTACCGTATTATGTGCCGTAAATAATTTTTTTTTTATCATTGATTTCTCATTTAAACATAACTAAGGTAAAAAATAATAATTTTGAAATAACGTTTAAAGTTTATTTGAGTTATTTTCTGTTGAACTAGGGAAGAAAACAAAAAAAAAATCTCACCAATCTGGAAAATCAAGACAACTGTCCACCACGACGCCATCCTCAGCAGACACCGAACTGGATCCGAATGTGGTTCTAGACGGTGCCCGGGCATATAAACCTGCGGTGCAACGTAACCACTAGCAACGTTGCCAGGCAGCAGCGTTTGTTTACATGTAAGCAGCAACCGCAAGCAACACCAGGAGGGCTGGGAGGTTGTATGGTAACTAGTCACGTGATCAGACAGATCTTGACTATGTATTGTTCTTCGAGTTACGCACTAAAAAACTTCGACGATTTTTTTTTCTCCGTTATAATAATTGAGCTGTGCGCGCTTTGATACGTCTTGGTAGAAAGACTACAGTACAAATTTATTAATTGATTATGATCAAAGTGATTTGAAAAGGGGAGGGGCCACTTTGAAAAAATACGAAGTTACTAAAAAAAGCATTGTACCCATTGAATTTCAAATAAGCTGTATACAAAAAACAAATTTCCAACATGAAAAAAAAAAACAACTATATTTTTGGAAACAACTAATAAAAAAACCTATTGCAACAAGCTTGGAAAACAAAAAATAAAATAAAACGACTTTGATTTTAATAAAAGTTTTGGTCGCTCATGGGATCTTTTTACCTGTTTAGCAAACCAAGATTTTATGAATGGAAGCAACTTTATTTATCACAGCTTCTGTTAATGAATACAGAAATCTATCAAGTGATAGAACTAAATAAAAGCGTGTAAAAATGAAACACAACACGCGAATTCTAAATGGTAAAAAATATGTCGCTCATTAATTAGTTACTTCGACGGTCATGGGTGATTGTACGTTTTACTTCATTCGATTGTAAATGCTAGAACTACAGAGAAATCAAATAATACGTCAGTCGCGAAAGTATTCAGATGATATAAACACTAGGACTATAGTGGTCCTGTTTTGTACGTACACGTACACGTACACGTACACGTACACGTACACGTACACGTACACGTACACGTACACGTACACGTACACGTACACGTACACGTACACGTACACGTACACGTACACGTACACGTACACGTACACGTACACGTACACGTACACGTACACGTACACGTACACGTACACGTACACCTACACGTACACCTACACCTACACCTACACCTACACGTACACCTACACCTACACCTACACCTACACCTACACCTACACCTACACCTACACCTACACCTACACCTACACCTACACCTACACCTACACCTACACCTACACCTACACCTACACCTACACCTACACCTACACCTACACCTACACCTACACCTACACCTACACCTACACCTACACCTACACCTACACCTACACCTACACCTACACCTACACATAGTTGTTCGCGTTCGCGTACACGTACACATACATATACACGCATACACATATACACACATACACATACACGCATATACATACTCGCATACACATATCAACATATACACACACACATATACACACATACACGCGTACAGTTAAGCTTGTCTAAATCACAACCTCCCGACCTACGTCGCTTGGATGATTTAACTCTATACCCCTTAAGTCGTTCCTCTTGGCGTTCGTGTTTTGTTTTGTTGATGCATTGAGTGGTATTTGTATAGGGCTAAACAAAATCTTTTTATATACATTTGTAGAACTAGTTATGGGATATGTATACGTTTGAATGTTGCCTTTACTTAATCTTGAATTTTTTGGGACTGCCACATTTGTTAATAGTTCAAACTGTTCTACTTATCGATTTTGCTATCTGGGCATTAAAATTGCTATCAATTGATTTGCTTGTGTTAATTAACGTAAAGTCGCTTTTAGAGTTGTGCTATGGGTTTTCTTTGCGCGTTTTGTATGCAACCATTTTTGATTGCCCGTTCTATTTATTTATTTATTTTTTTGTATTAACTCATTCTTATTTTTAATTTTTTTGTTTATTTGGTTGTTAATTTGAGAGTGCCTATATTTGAGCATTTTTCCTGTTTGATTTTTCTTTGTAATACTTTATGCATATTTTCTTTTTTGCATTAAGTTAACAGACCACACATATTTCCTACACAACGAAAACTTACTTTGTATGAAACCAACACTTTTTTCTTACACACACCACACAACATATTTCCCACACACCACAGACTTATTCACTTCACACTTATGACATATTGCTTAACCAGACTTCTTCCATACACAACTCACACATATTCTCAACACAACCAACACATATTCACTATACACCTACACATATTCTCAACACAACACACACATATTCTCTATACACGTACATTTATCCTCAACATAACCCACAGAAATTTTATATACACCTACACATATTCTCAACACAACACACATATTCACTATACACCTACACAAAATGTCAACACAACCCTTACATATTCTCTATACACCTACACATATTCTCAACACAACACACACACATTATCTATACACGTACATTTCTCCTCAACATAACCCACACATATTTTATATACACCTACACATATTCTCAACATAAACCACACATATTCTCTATACACCTACATATAATCTCAACACATCACTCGCCAAATCTGCACACAACCCACACATACTCTCTAGACAACTAACACCTAATCCCAAAACTACACAAACTAACCACACTAGCTTTTTATATAAACCACACCTAATCCACACCAAAGTCAATTTTATTCCCTAGTAATGCAACAATTAAAAAACATAATATTGAACCACGACCCCATAGCTCTTGTTTATATTACCTATCTACCACGAACAAAATGACGCCTTACATTTACAAAGCATTAAACGATCGCTCGTTCGAGAATTTAAAACACTACTCTATGATTCTACATTGCGTAAATATCTAATATATAAAGCTCAGTTCTGTATGTAATGCATTTGTATGTCGTTGGAATTGTACGAATTTAAGTGTTAGAAAATTATCGTGCGCATTTGTCTAAATTTATGAGCTAAAAAATTACCATTGAAAGTGTTGGGAAATCATTTTCATTTTTCAAATTACAGTAATAATTGTCGGCATGTTCATTAAACACAAGTTTTAAAAAAATATCATCTTTTACAAAAATTCTAATTATGTCTTTATTTAGTCCTATAGCACTTACTTCCCTTTGATAAATTAGGAAAACAAAATTACTTCCCTTTATAAAACCATTGCATTAGTCGAAAATAATTTACTTTTTAATTACTTTGTTTTGGTGTTGGGAAAAAAAAATAATTACATAATTAGCGGGGATTGATCAAGTGCAAATGTTGTAGGTATTTTACTGATAAGCTTGGAGTATTAAAATTGTTCATCAAATTGAAACAGGCGCGTTCGTTTAAGTGAGTGCAAAAGACTATGAATAAGTTGGGGTACTATAGTCGTTCATTAAGCTAAAACAGGTGATTCCGCCCCGGGCGTTTATGTTCGCGTTAGTGTTTTCTTTGTGTTTAGGTGGGTTTGCGTTAGTGGTTGCGTTTTGATTTGGTTCGTTTTTGTTCTTTCTTTTTTCGTTTTTGTTTGTGTTTTTTTTTTGTGGGTTTGTATTTGTGTTTTTGGTTGGTTTTGCGTTTGAATTTGGTTTGTTTTCGTTTGCTTTTTCGTTGTTTTTTTTTTGTTGGTATTGGTGTTTGTGGTTGGGTTTGTTGTTAGGTTTTTGTTTTCGTTTGCTTTTTTGTTTGTTTTTTCTTTGTGTTTGTATTGGTGTTTGTGGTTGTGGTTGGGTTTGTTGTTAGGTTTTTGTTTTCGTTTGTATTTGTAATTGTGTTAGCGTTATGTTTGCGTTTTGTTGTTTTGGTTTTGGTTGGTTGTGGTTTGGGTGGGCAATGCCGGGTTTATGATGATTACTAAACACACAGGTAATGGTCTTTAACAGAAAGGTTTTTCACAGAAGCCAGAGCAGGGCCTGGCCGGGACGGCTAGTACTTGTATTAAAAGTTACTTTTAATTAATTTACTTCATTACACACACACACACACATATATATATATATATATATATATATATATATATATATATATATATATATATATATATATATATATATATATATATATATATATATATATATAAATAAATAAATATAAATAAATAAATATATATATATATATATATATATATATATATATATATATATATATATATCTATAATATAACGCTGCTGGTAGTGTGTCAGTCCTTCCTTCCGTCATCGCTATAGATTTTGGAACCATAAAAGTAAACATTCGCACCATGTTGTGCTTTTCAGTGCACCGCAGTGTCTTATTATAAGTATTAGAGTAGGGATTGTTTATATAGCGGCATAGAGCTATTTTATAAATGCCACTGTGTTTAATTTTTTGCATAACGTTATGAACATATTAAATATTCGCACTTTGCTAAAACAGATTAAAAAGATCAATGTCAAATATCATTTTACTTTATATTCCTAGAAAAAATGGATACATTTCCATAAAAGTAGGTCGAAAAAACTAATTAATTCAACTTTTTTTTGTGGTAATTTTTTTCAAGGGAGGTAATTTGAAAATATATTTAACTCAACAATAATTTAAGTTAATCTTTTTTGTATTACTACCGCATTGATTAGTATATGTTAATGTTCATAATTAAAAGAGAAAAATGTTAAGATTATTTATATTATTTATTATTTTTTTCTAATTAGTCTATGATTTCTCTGAAATCACTATCTTTTTGCTTTTGTTTTTCGGTGTTATGAAAACAGATGGTGAAATTAGACTTTTTGAGAATAATGGAAAGGCTCTCTCTGAGCGCGGACGTATGGGAAAATGTTTTTTTAAAATATTCAACTCACTCTCAATAAATTAAGTTAATTTTTTTTATTACTTCCACATTGATTATTATATGTTAAGTAAAATAGAAAAAATGTTAAGATTATTTACATTATTTTCTAATTAGACTATGATCTCTCAAAA
>NW_026733101.1:147500-197696 GCF_028476545.2 Physella acuta
TGTGTTTAGACTAGATTCAATACAAAGCATGTGAATGTCCCGAGTTGCAATTTCCCGTAGGGTTATATAAGAATACTAACCGTCCCGGCCAACATAAGAGGAGCGGGAGGCAAAACAGAGCCTATAGTACACTCACAAGAATTATACAATACATACATATATTTTACCGCTACAAGAACCAAATTTCTCAGACATACAACAAGCACAAACATATAGCAAAACTCTAAACATTAATAATGCAGCACACAGCCTAGGACAAAAATGAAGAGGAACAGGTATACTTAAAACATTAGAAATAACAGATTACAAAAACAGCCTTATAAAATATGCGAGTGCGACCGACTTGTACCAACAACGTACAGAGCACATGACCTTATGTACCACGACGCTACGAATACAAGACCTAGTAAAGGGAAACAACAAAAAATAAGACACAGTCTACGCTAGTTCAAGTAACATCCCCTGTTGCCTCTGCAAAAAAAAAACAAAGCAGTAGACGCAATACAACGAGCATTACAACAGTATAACCTTCAGAGCCAAACCAAGCCGTAATGCAACCGCAAGTACTCCCAAATTCTTCATGAAAATAATTTTTAAAATTCCCCACTTTACCTTGTTTATCACACCACTTTTAATGCAGGGACAGGTAAGAAGGTAGGTCATCTCCTAATTTTGTTCTCCATTTGTACTTATCACCAGTGGCGTAGCCAGGTCGGGTGTCACCTGGTGTCATCCCCAGAGGCTTAGCGACATTTCCCGGCGCCCGGGGACAAACTTTCACTTTTCGATTTGCAACCCACCCCCTCAAACTTTCGAGTTGCACACACCCCCTCAAACTTTCGATTTGCACCCCCCCCCCCCCCAGCCATCTCCACCGCTTTCGGGATCTGTCAAATTTGCTCTTAATAGACTATTTAACACTCGAATTAATCACTTAATTAAGTGGAATGATCATTTTTCTCTACATATTTTGCTTTTTTTTTGCCTTGGTGTCACCCCGCTAAATGGTGTCAACCGGTGCGGTCCCCGCTCCCCCCCCCCCACTCGCTACGCCACTGCTTATGACACCCACACATACAACTTGATTTTTCTTTATGTATGAAAACATTTAGAACTAATCTTATGGAATCCATCTGTTTTTATTCCATGCGTATTATTTTCCAAAGGGAAGCCAGCAAACAATTGTAGAGCCAGGCAGGAATCCAGGATCTTCTCCCTTTAAATACACCTATGCCATAATCTATATATATAATTCTCCTCTTCGAGCCGTTAGAAAACAAGCTGCAAACGCTCTCCCTACCTCCCCACCCCTACATGGTTTTAGTGAGCTGTGTTCACTCTAAATGTTTACAAGCAGAGCCAACGATTTTAAACGTAGGGGGGGGGGGGGGGGGGAGGGGGGGGGAAGGAAGGGGGGGGGGGGGGTTATGGTCCTTAACGAGCTACTTATAGTGTTTTAAAGAAATATTTTCAGTGTCAGCGTTGGTACTGTCGAATTCACAAATTATGAATTATTGAAAATTAGAAACAACTAAATAGCGGCGTATGTTATGCCGCGGGCCGGCTCGTAATGGTATATTTTTCATTTTATGCACCTATTTGTGCCCGATGTACTCTTTATGAAAGCTTTGACTTCTAGAGCGTACGGGGAAAAAATAGAACGTAATTCTACTTTCCTATAGGCTTTGATCATAAATCAACATCATATCACCCATATTCAAGTCTAAAAAAAAAACAACAGGCAAACCTAGATCTTGCAGTACAAAAGTTAGTTCTGTCTCCTTTATTTTAGTTTCTCTACTCTCCCCCCCCCCCTCCCAATTCTTTTATACCATAACTTATTTATCACATTTTCCAAGTTTCTCAATATTACCTGATATGCCTAACTTGAATTTTTATAATTATTTTTGTTGATTTTCAAATTTAAATAAACCGGGAGTGATCTTCCCTAAACTTTCTCGAATATTCTTATATAAAATTACGGGGGATGGCACCTCAAGATAAAAACATGATTTTAAATCCATTTTTAATTACTTTAACTTTTTAAAATAGAATAGAATCTCGTAGAAAAAAAGAATTGCACACCAAATGAACGCTAAATAATATGTGTTTAATAGTGCGGAATATTTAATAGTACTATTATAAATTTAGTAGGCTACTTTGATAAAATACAGAAAATGATATCTTTTACTTACACGTGAAATTTCGTTCATCTATCTGAAACAGAACTCAGGTTATAGGCTATTAAAAAATTGAAAATAGAATAAGTGTCACTTCCGTTTACCGGAAATCAATGAAAACCTGATACAGAACTACAAATTTGATATATTACTTTTAAATGAAATTTCATCAGCCTAGCTGTAACGGCACTAAAGTTATCATGTCTACAGACACACACACACACACACACACACACACACACACACACACACACACAGACATACGAACACGATTGCAACATTTTTTTCTGACTAAGAGAGGTGGAAAATGTCGAGATTTGCAAAAATCTCGATTTGTTTTTTGCACGATTAAAATAATTTCTCTATACTTCGTATACGAGAAAGTAAAAAAGAGGACTGTAGTATTAGTAAATATAAACAACAGGGTTAATAAGAATGTTTAAAAATAAAGCGGGAGTTATCTCCCCTAACATTTCTCGAATATTCTTATATAACACTACGGGGAATGGCTACGCGGGATATAGACATGATTTTTAATAAATTTTCAATTACTTAAGCTTTTTTAAAATAGAATCTCGTAGAAAAAAAAGAATTGCGCACCAAATGAACGCCAAACATTCTATGTTTAATAGTGCGGAATATTATAAGTACTTTATAAATTCATTTTTGTTTTTTGAGGAATTGGAAATAACTTAAATTACTACTTTCGGTCAACGAAACTTACTCAAAATTTGACAGAAGGCAAAAAATTAGATCTTTTACTTGTAAGTGAAATTGCTTTTATCTATCTGAAACAGTACTCAAGTTATAGGCTCTTAAAAAAACTAAAAGTAGAATAAGTCCCACTTCCTGTTATTGAAAATAGCTGAAATGTTGAAACAGAACTACATATTTGATAAAATACTTTTATATAAAAACTAGCCGTCCCGGCCAGGCCCAGCCCTGGCTTCTGTGGAAAACCTTTCTGTCAAAGACCATTACCTGTGTGTTTAGTAATCATCATAAACCCGGCATTGCCCACCCAAACCACAACCAACCAAAACCAAAACAACAAAACGCAAACATAACACAATTACAAATACAAACGAAAACAAAAACCTAACTACAAAACCAACCACAACCACAAACACCAATACAAACACAAAGAAAAAACAAATAAAAAAAGCAAACGAAAACAAAAACCTAACAACAAACCCAACCACAAACACAAAAACCAATACGAACACAAAGAAAAAAAAACGAAAAAGCAAACGAGAACAAACCAAATCCAAACGAAAAACCAACCACAAACACAAACCCAAACCCAAAGAAAAAACAAAAACGAAAAAGCAAGTGAAAACAAACCAAATCCAAACGCAAAATTAACCACAAACACAAATACAAACACAAACCCAAAGAAAAAGCACAAACGAAAACGAAAAAAGAAAGAACAAAAACGAACCAAATCAAAATACAACAGCTAACGCAAACCCAACCTAAACACAAAGAAAACACTAAAGCGAACATAAACGCAAAGAGCTCACAGTCTAGCCCGGGGCGGAATCGCCTGTTTCAGCTTAATAAACGACTATAGTACCCTAACTTATTCATAGTCTTTTGCACTCACTTAAACGAACGTAGGCGCCAAACCGAACACGGGAGGCCCGGGGCCCCAAATTGTACCCTGTCTGGGCGCCAGAGGACGCCCGTATTCGATTCACTTAAAGACTATAGTAACCTTTCTTATCAATACTCTATCGCACTGTTTAAAGCGAAATTATGCACCATAGCGCTCACAGGATATCCCAGGGCGCCAAATTGAACACTGGTGGGGCGCCGGCGGACGCGACTGTTTCAATTTAATGAATAATTATAATACTCCAAGCTTATCCGTAAAATACCATAACAATTGCACTTGATCAATTCCCGCTAATTATGTAATTATTTTTTTCCCAACACCAAAACAAAGTAATAAAAAGTAAATTCTTTTCCACTTATTCAATGTTTTATAAAGGGAAGTAATTGTGTTTTCTTAATTTATCAAAGGGAAGTAAGTGCTAAATGACTAAATATAAATAATTTTCAAACATAATTAGATTTTTTGTTAAAGATGATATTTTTTTTAAAATTGTGTTTAATGAACATGCCGACATATATTACTATCAGTTTGAAGAATGAAAATTATTTTCCAACACTTTCAGTATTAATTTTTTAACTCATAAATTTTGACCATAAGCACTATAATAATCTAACACTTAAATCCATAGAAGTATCCACGACAAATTATTACAAACATTTTACATTCAGAATTGAGCTTTATATATTAGATTTCATTAACCTAGCTGTAACGGTACTCATGTTATCGTATTTACAGACGCACATACACACACACACACACACACACAGCTTTTCTGCCTCGAATACGCATACAACTCCAAAAATTTGATAAATCTCGATTTAGAAGTTTAGCTCGATTAAAATAAGCCCCTTATACTCCGTGTGGTGATGTACTGAGAATTAAAACGGTGAAAACTGTCAAAATTTCATGTGAGTAGTGTGCACGATTACAATACTTCCTCTATAGCCTACTCTGTGTACGAGAAAGTAAAAATAATACTGAAAAATATTATTATGATTATTAATTACATTTATAACTGTTAATTGTTTTATGGTGGCCGAAGTGGTTGCGTTGTTAAGGATATGGTTTCAACCCGAAAGTCATGAGTCTGACAGTGGGGTCTGCGTGGTAGAGTCGGTAAAGCTCATGGTTGCTTAACCGAAAAGTCTCGTGTTCGAACCCTCGGGCAGATGAGGCTCTTCTAGGAGAGACAACTCCAAAATCAAACAACTGCTGCCTTGTAGTTTGTTCTTGGTTGGACAAAGGCTATGGAAGCAAATCCAAAAAGAAAAGCAGGCTGAAATCGGAGTCAATGGCCTCAATGGCGCATAACCAGTTGACACGTATTCTTAATTGTGATGGAGGCGTGGTTGAGTCGGCAAAAAGCTCATGGTTGATACATTCGAAACAGTCTCGAGTTCAAACCCTGTTGGAGATAAGGCTCGATCCCTTCCAACACTAAAAATTGAAAACGAAGAAGAAGAGTTTGACAGAACCCTATATATATAAGTGAAAACTCCGAAATGAAACAGGAGTGGAGCCCCTTTAGGCAATACAATTACAAGATATTACCAACCCTAGTTTCCTTTTGAAAACTCCATCGAAACTGCTGATTCCAAGCTGTACAGGGTATGTCCTGCCCTTTCGATCCGTCAGCTGTGTGGAGATAGGGGGCCTGATATATGGGCAACCACTGGCTCTTCTCACGTTAAAACTTTTTTTTATTGGATTTCCAATGCAAAATCATTCAGCGGTCTATCAGGCTATGGAGCCATATATTACATTATTAGAAGAAGCCCTAATCGATGATTTCATAAAGTTCCCACCCCCATTGATACAGCCTTATCCGCATTACCTCAAAGCCCATAGTGAGACATTGTATCGAATCTCCGGACCTGTCCCTCTATAAATGACATTACCAAGATCCAGTTTAACTAACATAACATTGAATTGAACACATAATTATAAGTTTATAGCATTTATGTTAGAAAAAACACAAAATATTTTATATAAATGGAATTTTTAACCCCAACCATCACAAACAAGTCATACATGGTTACAATAGACAGCTCTTTACCTACTTTAGCCTTACAATGATGTATTGTCAGTAAAAGTAGCAAGCAATCGTGCCTTGCTATTCTAGTTACTCTTACTAGTGGGTCCTAGGTGCTTTGACCACAGGTGCTTTGACCATAGGGGCTTTGACCATAGGGGGTTTGACCAAAGCGGAGCTTTGACCATAGGGGCTTTGACCATAGGGGGTTTGACCACAGCGGAGCTTTGACCATAGGGGCTTTGACCATAGGGGCTTTGACCACAGCGGAGCTTTGACCATTGGGGCTTTGACCATAGGGGGTTTGATCATAGGGGCTTTGACCACAGCGGAGCTTTGACCATAAGGGCTTTGACTATAGGGCCTTTGGCCATAGCGGTGCTTGGCCATAGTGGGTTTGATCATAGGGGTTTGACCATAGGGGGTTTGACCACAGGTGTTTTCTCAGCAGACTGTCTTTGATCACAGGTGGTCTATCAACGAGTGTTTGATCACAAGCGCTGTGTCTGGCTTTGTTCATAGGTGTGATACAATTAATACGATTTTATACATGTTTCCTGAGAGTACGTTAATAGAAATTAGCATGTGTTTAAAAAAAAGTCGAGAACTATATTTTAGTCTCCACATAAAGGCTGATGCTAGGCGTCATAGATTTATTTTAAATATAAATGGCTTCTAAACCATTGCTCATTATTTTAAAAAACAATTAGCAAACAGTACGTTCAGCGTATAAAATAAGTAAAAAGCAGTATTTAAAATATCTGTGTTTTACTTATTACATTTCACTTGATCAATCCATGCTAATTATGTAATTTTTTTTCCAAAAACCAAAATATAGTAATAAAAAGTAACCCCCCCCCCTCCCCCCCCCCCCCCCCCAGCGTATTGTTTTTTAAAGGGAAGTAATTGTGTTTTCCTAATTTATCATGGGACGTAATGAGTGCTAAGGGAATAAAAGTAAATAGTTTTCAGACACAGGTAGAATTTTTGCATATGCCTTCAATTAACACTATAAGTTTGGAAAATGGCATTTCTTTTATAACACCTTAATATTATTTTTTTAATCATTAATTTAATTTAGACGATGAGTACTTTGGATATGACACACTATGGCGATCAAGTCTATTTGTTTTCTCTATTTCATTGTACTCACAGCGTCCGCTATCCGCTCTCCACGGTAACATACATAATTCAACTTTATGTAATAGATAAATCAAATAGTGAAAAAAGAACAACGAAACTTGGCGTTTTCGAACATGAAGGTGAATGGAGAGGGTGAAGCAAGGTTCACCTGTTTCACTTAACTTGTCATATGAAAGAACAATGTGGTGCTCACTATCCCCAGAGGTTTTTACTTTCCCAAACGCGAGTTAAGTACCCATCAGAGTTTGGTGGACTCAGGGACTTTAGAATTTCGAGTTAGTGATCGTTTTACTATTTGACCACGCCATTACAAATATTGTTCCATAGCTGTTTTTTTCGTTTACCTTATTTCAATTATTATCTACAGTAGATGATGATGGTAATATAATTGAAGCTTACAATGGGTTCGGTGTGGTCCAACCGGTAGAGGCACATGGTTGCTGAACCAAACCGTCCTCATGTCAAAAACCCTGCAGTAGATGTAGATATCTCGTAATAGCAACTTAACTATTAAAGAAAACACCCACAATCAAACAACTGTTGCCTTGCAGTTTGTTCTTGGCTGAGCAAAATCCATGAAGCTAATTCAGAAAGAAAAGAAGGCTGAAATCCGAGGAGATCCCGTCCAACAATGCAATTAAGATCGAAAACTTATTAAGATGGTTATATAGACTGATTAATGCAATAACTGATTATATGATGCCTGATATAAATCTGAAAAAAAAAAAACAGAACAATTCAAACCAACTGCAGTTGAATGAAAAAAAAATTATTGATTTATTTATTTATACTGTTGGTAAGATTTTTAAACATATCCAAAAATTCAATTCAATAAATAAAGTTTTGAAAACATCGAAGCATTAATTACTAATTACTATCATAGTATAATTATTTTTTACCACACAACTCAGTTGTTACGTTTAAATATGACTTATTTTAGAAATAAAGATGTAATTTAAGATTTAAAATAAAAGATAGTGCGCAAAAAACTACTTTGAACATGAAAAATAATTGGGGAATCTGATTCCCATATTTTTTTTTTAAATTACATAAGTTTGTTATTGAGATAAGAGTCATAAAAACATTTTTAGTAGTTAAACTTTAAAAACACTTTTTAAAAAGATTAATGCGGTTGCATATGTTCTATAACATAAAAAATCACAAGATATATGTATTGAAAAAAAATCAAAATTATCACGGATAAGAAAAAACTATAGATATATTTGATTCATGTTCAGATTTACCCCGGGTGGTATTTTACCAAATTTACAAGAATTTCAAACATTTCAATCTAGAAATTTCAAAAACGAACTTCATAGTCTATATTTTATTTTTTAAATAAATATTTTAGCACATTTTGAATTGCAAAAATAATTGTTTTGATTTATAAACAATGAAAATTCCACAACTAAATAAAATTTAAAAATGTATAAACAATCGTCTATGTTGGTGAATTTTTATCAGCATTGTATGTTGAAAATACTTTATCTTTAAATCTTCAGTACATTTCTTCTTTTCAATCATTAATAAAAAGTTTTTAAGAATATAAATCACACACAACCACTTAAATATAAAGCAAACACATACAAGTAGAAAAAAATAAAAATCAAAGTTAAAATCAAAGCTTGTACCGCAATCCTTTAGGGACTTTCAGATACAGGCTTGTCATAGTTTTGAAAAAAAAAAATAACAATGTTTTAGTAGAATACAACACACAATCATAATATTCCAGCAGAGGACTAGACAAATCTTAATGTGTAAGACAGTGTAATCCTATAGCCTAAACATTCGACTATGTTGTCCACTGTTGTCCAGTTACAGGATCAGTTTGATGAGCCCACACAACACAAACAGCAGCATAGAGATGGTCACTATTCCTTGTCCAGCTGAAGATTCAATCATAATGATTTTGCATTATTTAAATGTTTAGTGTATGGTCAATAATAAAGTAGCAATAATACGTTATAATTTTATAAAGAATTTTATCAATTACATAATTTAGGTATTTTTATTCTACATACAAGGGAGAATACTACAGAAAACATAGTAAAAGGGATAAGCTTATACAGGTGAAAATTATTGTTAATAAATTTGTTTATGGTTAATGAAATACCAAGATAAAATCAAACATTAATAGTCTATAAATATTTTACAACATAAAAATACCTTATTTTTAAAGATAGAAATTCAATTGCATAATAAAGGTAGTTGTTTTCGTAAGATAGAAGCTTGGAGTTATTAATGTGTGATAAATATTCCCCAATTTGTTAAAACTAATATTTTAAAATACATATTCTAATACTTTTAATTATAATAAATTATGTTTTGTTGTAAAATAAAATTGATATAATTTAAATAATTTTTTTTTTTAATTTAAGGATGGGCCTAGGCTATATATAGACATAAATAGTTATTATGGATGACGACATTTTGTGCCATTTAAACAATTTTTTTTTCTGCATGGGAAAAAATCACTTCAACTCACAACATGTGTTTCCTTGTAGTGTGTAGCCAGTGGCACACACACATCGACTGTTCTCACAAACATCAGCATATTGGTCACCATCACAGTCGTCAACGTATAAACATGGCTTTCCTTTATCTGCGGAGAAATATATTTTGATTATTAAAGCTATATCTTATCTTTTGCGAATAATCAAATTTAAATATTTATTTTCTAAAATTCTAATGTTGTTCATTATATAGGTTGAAAAAATGATAAATTACTGTAAGTTTATTAAATTATGTATGTTGAATTTTAAACAGAACTGAAAAAAATTAAATATAACTTTTTATTTAATTACATTTTTTTTCTGTATTGCAATTATTTTTTTGTAATTAAAAAAAAATAATCCAAAAACAATGCATATATCAATTCTTATAGTATAAGTCTTAGTATAGTTGAAGCTGCCTTTAAAATCACATATTGTTTTTGTTTTCACATTTTTCATATAAATCAAACAAATAGAAGAAAAAAAACATTTTACATTAAGAAATATTTTTTTTCATAAACGATGATGTTTAGGGAAGAATATTTTTTTATTACTTTATCTAAAAATGTGGTTTTATTGTGCCTTTATATATGACCAGTCGCTTCAAGTTGATAAGGCGGGGTGGGCGGGGGGGGGGGGGGAGGGCAGAGAACTTCAGACCGCACCAAAGAAATTTATCTGATTTAAAAGTTTTAATGCCTTTTCCTGTTAATTAATTAGCTAATTATAGTTATATACATAGTCAGGAAAAGAGTGACATCACCCAGGGTGGAAGCACCAGATGTCAACAGGGGGGGGGGGGGGTTGACACCCTCGTTTATAGCAAGTGCATTTGTCAACCTACATGATCTACGTAACAATGAATCAGGCTACATATAAAATATCTAAAACAAAACTCAGCAACTGTTTGTTATTACAAATATACCTCCAATGGTAATAGTTACAGGATCACTGGCCACTGCGGCTAGAGCTCCCGATTTGGCACTACATATATAGCTTCCATCATCTCCTGTTGCTCCTTTTTTGGCACTTGTTATCTGTTAAAATAACACGCAGTTATAAACATCAGTGTTTAGACATTTTTTTAACGTTTAGTTAGTCGAAACTAAAACGTCAAAGGCGTAGAAATCTATTGAGGCGCCCACGGCAAGCTTTCAATTTAGAGCCCCCTCCACAGATTAGGCTGTCATGTAGTTATTCCCGTTGGTGAAAATGCTACACCCCCCCCCCCCCTTATCCTAAACATTTGAAAAGGTCGAGGCACTTTTTCTAATCAATTTGCCTTTTTATTTTGTTGCCACACAATTGATGTAGAAAGCAATTAAGTAACCCGTGATGCTAAGTGGCAGTCAACATTCTTTATTTCGACTGTATATCTAATATATAAAGCTCAATTCTGTATTTTTGTAATAAGTTTGTCGTTGATATACTTCGATGGATTTAAGTGTTAGATTATTATCGTGCTCATAGTCTAAATTTATGAGTTAAAAAATTACTATTGAAAGTGTTGGGAAATAATTTTCATTTTTCAAACTGATAGTAATAATTGTCGGCATGTTCATAAAACACAATTTTAAAAAATTATCATCGTTTACAAAAATTATGTCTGAAAATTATTTATATTTAGTCCTTTAGCACTTACTTCCCTTCGATAAATTAGGAAAACACAATTACTTCCCTTTATAAAATTTTGCATTAGGTGAAAAGAATTTACTTTTTATTACTTTGTTTTGGTGTTGGGAAAAAAATAATTACATAATTAGCGGGGATTGATCAAGTGCAAATGTTGTAGGTATTTTACGAATAAGCTTGGAGTATTATAATTGTTCATTTGGTTTGGTTTGGCACCTACATTCGTTTTAATGAGTGCAAAAGACTATGAATAAGTTGGGGTACTATAGTCGATTATTAAGCTGAAACAGGCGATTCTGCCCCGGGCTAGACTGTGAGCACTTTGCGTTTATGTTCGCGTTAGTGTTTTCTTTGTGTTTAGGTTGGGTTTGCGTTAGTGGTTGCGTTTTGATTTGGTTCGTTTTTGTTCTTTCTTTTTTCGTTTTCGTTTTTGTATTTTTCTTTGGGTTTGTGTTTGTATTTGTGTTTGTGGTTGGTTTTGCGTTTGGATTTGGTTTGTTTTCGTTTGCTTTTTCGTTTGTGTTTTTTTTCTTTGGGTTTGTGTTTGTGTTTGTGGTTGGTTTTGCGTTTGGATTTGGTTTGTTTTCGTTTGCTTTTTCGTTTGTTTTTTTCTTTGTGTTCGTATTGGTGTTTGTGGTTTTGGTTGGGTTTGTTGTTAGGTTTTTGTTTTCGTTTGCTTTTTGTTTGTTTTTTCTTTGTGTTTGTATTGGTGTTTGTGATTGTGGTTGGGTTTGTTGTTAGGTTTTTGTTTTTGTTTGTATTTGTAATTGTGTTGGCGTTATTTTTGCGTTTTGTTGTTTTGGTTTTAGTTGGTTGTGGTTTTTTGTGGGTAATGCCGGGTTTATGATGATTACTAAACACACAGGTAATGGTCTTTAACAGAAAGGTTTTTCACAGAAGCCAGAGCAGGGCCTGGCCGGGACGGCTAGTAATTCATAAATGAGCTCTTTATATTATTATCTAGAGCATTTTGGGCCTACTTCGAAGCGGCCGCCCCACCCACCTTGCCCTAGTTATGCCTTTGCTACATATATGTAAATCTATAGGTGATTTTCATTTTTTTTTAAATTGTATATGAGAAAGCACACACACAAACATAGGAGAAATGATTTGTTACCTGATAGACTCTGCTGTTACCAACAGGGTTACCATCCTTGGTCCAGGCATAAATTAGACTTGGGGTATGAGAGGTTGTTGCACATGTTAGTACATAGTTACCTCCCTCACTGTATGATGTACTCGAACCGCCGTTATAAGTATCTGGTGACCCGCCTATTACAGGTTTTGCAACAGCCACTGGTGACCCGCCTATTACAGGTTTTGCAACAGCCACTAAACATGAATAAAATGAATTGTTCGTTAAAATGTAAACAGACAGAGATAAATAAAGCATATTGATGCTGATTTGGTTAAATAGTTAGACCCTACTTGTTACACGTCTTTATATTTTGTCTATGGTAGCCAGGGCCGGCGATACCAATAAGGCGAACTAGGCGGTCCCCTAGGGCGCTGTCCGTAGGGGGGCGAAAAAAATGTGAAATCGTAATTTTTTAAAGAAGTACCTAATAATTTATAATTTTGAATAGATTACATCTATATATATAAAGCAACGTGGTCAAGTGCCCGATAGGGCACTACCCGGCGCCGCAGGCGCTTCAAGTTTGGCATGAGTCTGCCTTGAGGCGATAGAACACGAGAGCCGGTGCCGGTTGGCCAACAGGCCAACGTAGAAGGGTCAAAACTGACCTCGACTGACCGGCGCCTTATATGGGCTCTATTACGAAAAAACTTTTGCCCGACGACCCCACCCCCCTTTGAAATTTTGTGAGGTGGTAGGAGAACACCTAGGGGTGTCACAAAAATCTGGAAATGGGTCAAAACTGACCAGTTGTATTTCCCTATATAATCTTTGTATTTTATGGGAAAAATAGAGGGTCATTACAACAAAGATTTTTGGGCACTTACCTTGTGTATGTCTGGCTAATTTTTTGCATGCACCTGTGTAAATGGTTTGGCCTTTTTGGAAAAACTTTCGGTTTGACTCAAAGCCCTCGACGAGGGCTAAAAGATGACCGCGTTTAAAAATCTCCTTATTTGAGCTATATAACGAAAACATTTCTTGCCGAATGACTCCCCTTGATATTTTGTGAGGTGGTAGGAGAACACCTAGGGGTGTTAGAAAAAACTCGCCATGTTCGGGAAAAATCTGGAAATGGGTCAAAACTGACCAGTCGTATTTCTCTATGTAATCTTTGTATTTTATGGAAAAAAAGGATAAATTCAACATAAATTTTAGGATACTCAACCCCTATTTATCCGGCCATGCACCTCTATAGATAACTAGGCCGTATGGAAAAACTGTTAGTCAGACTCAAAGCACTCGACGGGGGTTAAAAAGTGACCGCGAGTGAAATTCTCATTATATAAGATATCTATAAATAAATTGACGAACGATCTCCCTAATATTTTGTGAGGTCGTTGACCAACCCCGGAGGATAACAAAAAACATTATTCCCGTCGAAAAAAAACCTTAGGGTCGTTAGATTTGTCCAGATGAGGTATTTTCTTGTAATTAATTGTTTGTAAAAATGAACCGGGAGTGATCTCCCCTAAACTTTCTTGAATATCTATATTTATAAAGCAAAGTGGTCAAGTGCCCGATAGGGCACTTCCCGGCGCCGCAGGCGTGTCAAATTTGGCACGATGGTGCCTTTGGGTCAATAGAACACGAGGGCCGGTGACGGTTGGCCGAAAAGTCGACGGAGAGGGGGTCAAAACTGACCTCGACTGACCGGCGCCTTATATGGGCTATATTACGAAAAACATTTTCCTCCGACGACCCCCCTTCATATTTTTTGAGGTGGTAGGAGAAAGCCTTGGGGTGTCACAAAAAACTCGCCATGTCCGGGAAAACTTCGTAAAGTGGTCAAAACTGACCAGTCGTATTTCCCTATATAATCTTTGTATTTTATGGGAAAAACAGAGGGTCATTTCAAAACGGATTTTAGGGCACTTAACCTCTTTACATCTGGCTAATTTTCGGCATGTTTATAGGTAAATGGCTTGGCCGTAAGGCAGACATGTCAGTTTGACTCAAAGCCTTCGACGAGGGCTAAAAAGTGACCGCGAGTGAAATTCTTTTTATATGAGCTCTATTGCGAAAAAAAATTTCCTCCGACGACCCCCCTTTGAAATTTTGTGAGGTGGTAGAAGAACGCCTAGGGATGTCACAAAAAACTCGGCATATCTGGGAAAACTTCGTAAATGGGTCAAAACTGACCAGTTGTATTTCCCATTATAATCTTTGTATTTTATGGGAAAAACAGAGGGTCATTTCAACGCAGACTTTAGGGTACTTAAACTCAGTATATCTGGCTAATTGTTTGCATACTCTCAGGACAATGGCGTGACCTTTAGGGAAAACTGTCGGTTTCACTCAAAGCCCTCGACGAGGGCTAAAATGTGACCGCGAGTGAAATTCTCTTTATATGAGCTCTATTACGAAAAAAAAATTTCCTCCGACGAACCCCTTGAAATTTTGTGAGGTGGTACGAGAATGCCTTGGGGTGTCACAAAAAACTCGCCATGTCCGGGAAAAATCAGGAAATGGGTCAAAACTGACCAGTCGTATTTCCCTATATAATCTTTGTATTTTATGGGGAAAATAGAGGGTCATTTCAAAACGGATTTTAGGGCACTTACCCTCTTTACATCTGGCTAAGTTTTGGCATGCTTATAGGTAAATGGCTTGGCCGTAGGGCAGACCTGTCGGTTTGACTCAACGCCCTCGACGCGGGCAAAAAAGTGACCGCGAGTGAAATTCTCTTTATATGCCGAAAATTAGCCAGATGTAAAGAGGGTAAGTGCCCTAAAATCCGTTTTGAAATGACCCTCTGTTTTTCCCATAAAATACAAAGATTATATAGGGAAATACGACTGGTCAGTTTTGACCACTTTACGAAGTTTTCCCGGACATGGCGAGTTTTTTGTGACACCCCAAGGCTTTCTCCTACCACCTCAAAAAATATGAAGGGGGGTCGTCGGAGGAAATTTTTTTTCGTAATATAGCCCATATAAGGCGCCGGTCAGTCGAGGTCAGTTTTGACCCCCTCTCCGTCGACTTTTCGGCCAACCGTCACCGGCCCTCGTGTTCTATTGACCCAAGGCACCATCGTGCCAAATTTGACACGCCTGCGGCGCCGGGAAGTGCCCTATCGGGCACTTGACCACTTTGCTTTACAAATATATAGATATAGATATAGATATAGATATAGATATAGATATAGATATAGATATAGATATAGATATAGATATAGATATAGATATAGATATAGATATAGATATAGATATAGATATAGATATAGATATAGATATAGATATAGATATAGATATAGATATAGATATAGATATAGATATAGATATAGATATAGATATAGATATAGATATAGATATAGATATAGATATAGATATAGATATAGATATAGATATAGATATAGATATAGATATAGATATAGATATAGATATAGATATAGATATAGATATAGATATAGATATAGATATAGATATAGATATAGATATAGATATAGATATAGATATAGATATAGATATAGATATAGATATAGATATAGATATAGATATAGATATAGATATAGATATAGATATAGATATAGATATAGATATAGATATAGATATAGATATAGATATAGATATAGATATAGATATAGATATAGATATAGATATAGATATAGATATAGATATAGATATAGATATAGATATAGATATAGATATAGATATAGATATAGATATAGATATAGATATAGATATAGATATAGATATAGATATAGATATAGATATAGATATAGATATAGATATAGATATAGATATAGATATAGATATAGATATAGATATAGATATAGATATAGATATAGATATAGATATAGATATAGATATAGATATAGATATAGATATAGATATAGATATAGATATAGATATAGATATAGATATAGATATAGATATAGATATAGATATAGATATAGATATAGATATAGATATAGATATAGATATAGATATAGATATAGATATAGATATAGATATAGATATAGATATAGATATAGATATAGATATAGATATAGATATAGATATAGATATAGATATAGATATAGATATAGATATAGATATAGATATAGATATAGATATAGATATAGATATAGATATAGATATAGATATAGATATAGATATAGATATAGATATAGATATAGATATAGATATAGATATAGATATAGATATAGATATAGATATAGATATAGATATAGATATAGATATAGATATAGATATAGATATAGATATAGATATAGATATAGATATAGATATAGATATAGATATAGATATAGATATAGATATAGATATAGATATAGATATAGATATAGATATAGATATAGATATAGATATAGATATAGATATAGATATAGATATAGATATAGATATAGATATAGATATAGATATAGATATAGATATAGATATAGATATAGATATAGATATAGATATAGATATAGATATAGATATAGATATAGATATAGATATAGATATAGATATAGATATAGATATAGATATAGATATAGATATAGATATAGATATAGATATAGATATAGATATAGATATAGATATAGATATAGATATAGATATAGATATAGATATAGATATAGATATAGATATAGATATAGATATAGATATAGATATAGATATAGATATAGATATAGATATAGATATAGATATAGATATAGATATAGATATAGATATAGATATAGATATAGATATAGATATAGATATAGATATAGATATAGATATAGATATAGATATAGATATAGATATAGATATAGATATAGATATAGATATAGATATAGATATAGATATAGATATAGATATAGATATAGATATAGATATAGATATAGATATAGATATAGATATAGATATAGATATAGATATAGATATAGATATAGATATAGATATAGATATAGATATAGATATAGATATAGATATAGATATAGATATAGATATAGATATAGATATAGATATAGATATAGATATAGATATAGATATAGATATAGATATAGATATAGATATAGATATAGATATAGATATAGATATAGATATAGATATAGATATAGATATAGATATAGATATAGATATAGATATAGATATAGATATAGATATAGATATAGATATAGATATAGATATAGATATAGATATAGATATAGATATAGATATAGATATAGATATAGATATAGATATAGATATAGATATAGATATAGATATAGATATAGATATAGATATAGATATAGATATAGATATAGATATAGATATAGATATAGATATAGATATAGATATAGATATAGATATAGATATAGATATAGATATAGATATAGATATAGATATAGATATAGATATAGATATAGATATAGATATAGATATAGATATAGATATAGATACAGATACAGATACAGATACAGATACAGATACAGATACAGATACAGATACAGATACAGATACAGATACAGATACAGATACAGATACAGATACAGATACAGATACAGATACAGATACAGATACAGATACAGATACAGATACAGATACAGATACAGATACAGATACAGATACAGATACAGATACAGATACAGATACAGATACAGATACAGATACAGATACAGATACAGATACAGATACAGATACAGATACAGATACAGATACAGATACAGATACAGATACAGATACAGATACAGATACAGATACAGATACAGATACAGATACAGATACAGATACAGATACAGATACAGATACAGATACAGATACAGATACAGATACAGATACAGATACAGATACAGATACAGATACAGATACAGATACAGATACAGATACAGATACAGATACAGATACAGATACAGATACAGATACAGATACAGATACAGATACAGATACAGATACAGATACAGATACAGATACAGATACAGATACAGATACAGATACAGATACAGATACAGATACAGATACAGATACAGATACAGATACAGATACAGATACAGATACAGATACAGATACAGATACAGATACAGATACAGATACAGATACAGATACAGATACAGATACAGATACAGATACAGATACAGATACAGATACAGATACAGATGTAGATGTAGATGTAGATGTAGATATAGATATAGATATAGATATAGATATAGATATAGATATAGATATAGATATAGATATAGATATAGATATAGATATAGATATAGATATAGATATAGATATAGATATAGATATAGATATAGATATAGATATAGATATAGATATAGATATAGATATAGATATAGATATAGATATAGATATAGATATAGATATAGATATAGATATAGATATAGATATAGATATAGATATAGATATAGATATAGATATAGATATAGATATAGATATAGATATAGATATAGATATAGATATAGATATAGATATAGATATAGATATAGATATAGATATAGATATAGATATAGATATAGATATAGATATAGATATAGATATAGATATAGATATAGATATAGATATAGATATAGATATAGATATAGATATAGATATAGATATAGATATAGATATAGATATAGATATAGATATAGATATAGATATAGATATAGATATAGATATAGATATAGATATAGATATAGATATAGATATAGATATAGATATAGATATAGATATAGATATAGATATAGATATAGATATAGATATAGATATAGATATAGATATAGATATAGATATAGATATAGATATAGATATAGATATAGATATAGATATAGATATAGATATAGATATAGATATAGATATAGATATAGATATAGATATAGATATAGATATAGATATAGATATAGATATAGATATAGATATAGATATAGATATAGATATAGATATAGATATAGATATAGATATAGATATAGATATAGATATAGATATAGATATAGATATAGATATAGATATAGATATAGATATAGATATAGATATAGATATAGATATAGATATAGATATATATATATAGATATAGATACAGATATAGATATAAATATATAAATATATAATGAATAAATATTTAGAAAATGACACGACATACAATTTGCATTTATAAAAGCAATGTTAGAAACAATATTGTGGGTTAATTTTTTGTGTTTTTACCGTGTGTTTTTAGTAAATTCCTATAGAAATTAATATATCCATTGTTGACCGAGCTTAGAAAGTATTTCAGAAATATCAATGTTTTAAAAAAAAACGAAAACTGCAGTTTTGAAGGGGAGGGGTGTAGTCTAAGCTGTGAAGTCATATAATAGTGGGGGTATGGCTTTTTGTGACAATGAAAAACGCTACTGTATGGTAGAAGGTAAATAACGTCACTTATAGATTTTTTGATGTTTTACAAATATAACTTTTGTTTAGCAAAGTATGCCTTTTAGTATAACTTATTGTAGAATTGTAAAATTTGTGATTTTAATCATCCTAAGGATACATACAACTTTAGACTACTAAATATAGCTAAATATCCGAATGTGAAATGGTTAAATACCTTTAATGGTAAAAGTTTCTAATGCCTGAATGTGAAATGGTTAAATACCTTAATGCTAAAGTGTTCTATTTACTAGAATGTGAAATGGTTAAATACCTTAATTGTAAATGGTTCTAATACCTGGATGTAAAATGGTTAAATACCTTAATGGTAAATGGTTTTAATACCTAAATGTGAAATGATTAAATACCTTAATGGTAAATGGTTCTAATACCTGAATGTGAAATGGTTAAATACCTTAATGGTAAATGGTTTTATTTACCAGAATGTAAAATGGTTAAATACCTGCGCTTGTAACGGTCAATGCGGCGGATGGTAAGGATTCAACTCCAATGGCAGCTGTGCAAGTATAAGCTCCATCATCGGTGCCAGCAGTGATTGTCAAAGTCGAAGTTCCCGAGCCTGTAGGAGTGACACCTTTAGTCCATGCGTAGGTGACTGTACCAGATGCTCCTGCTGCTGTAGTGGCCACGCAGGTGAGTGTGACACTAGTTCCAGTAACTGGAGTGTATGTTCCTGTCATTTTGACAGTTCCCACGTTGATATACACTTCTAGTAGTTCTACAATGAGAAACAAGAACGTTTGAACCTATTTTAAGTCTGAGCATTGGTCTTACCGATGTCCAACAATAGATTTCTCTAAAAATAGACTTGTTAGGTTGTATTGTAATAACAGTTAGAGTTATGGTTAGAAATAAGGATTAGGGCTATTCTAGAGCTTGGGTTAGGAATAAGGTTAGCGTTTACATAGCAAGTCATACGTGTATTAAGATAATTAATAGTAATATAATAATATGTAATATGTTTTGCATGTTTTAGCGTTATCGCTCACTTGAATGAGACATACCAGTTGGCTGATATTTTCTCAGATAAAAAAGGTGGGTGTGGGTGGATTAAGTGTTAATAGAGGGGGGAGGGGGGTTGGAAGAGTGTGGATGGGAATTGAAGTCGTTTAATAGAAAGTCATATGCATTAATATACTCAATCACTTACGTTTGGCAACAACGTTGAGACCGGTGGCGCTTTTAAGCGATGTTTTGCTACCAAGAGCGATATCACATTTGTAGTTTGTCGTCCCTGTTTTAACAGTTATCTCATAGGTCTTTGAGGTTTGGCCTAGTAAAAATCGATGATTAAGACTCCGAGTAAAGCAATGTATGCATATATTAATATACAGTTATCTAATCTTTGAGTAAAAACATAATCATAGATTTGGTGTTTTACTACTTTCAATAATAATGCTTGAGTTGTTTTGATTTTCAAAATCGTCAAAAACATAATAAAATAAAATAGAAATAGAAAATAACAGATATAGCCTAATTGTAATAATAATAGATAATAATAGGGGATCATAAAAAATGATCCAGATAAGCCTCCGCCACCCAAAAATAATATATAAGATGATATAAAACGTGTAGGCCTTCTTGTAGATTTTATTGAAGCGGGGAAAATTGGGACATGCCAATTATAATTTGCATGGAAAGGTATGTATTTTGGTACCTTTAACCCTAACCTCAACCCTAAACTCAGTCCTAACCCCCACCCTAAACCCAATCCTAAACCTAACCCTAACCCAACCCAAACGCAATACTAAACCAAACCCTAACCCCAACCCTAAACCAAACACTAATCCAAACTCTAAACCCAACCCTAAACCAAACCATACCCCAACCCTAAAGCTAACCCTAAAACAAACCCTAAACCCAACACTAAACCATACCCTAAACCAAACCCTAACCCAACTCTAATCCAAACTTTAACCCTACAGGCGGAGGGGGGGGGGGGTAGTTTTTATGGTCTGCACTTAAATATTCAAATGTATAGACATCAGAAATAGGTTACAAGTGGTGGAGCTTAACTTTTCGTATGTGCACTATTTACAGAAAATATAACAGATAACAATAAACAATAAAAATTACACTTTTTAAAAACCTTACAATAATGAAAATCAATTATCACAGTAATAACGTATAAGAATAATTGATTATAATAACATTAATAATTCACACAACACAGTAAATTTATTTTTGTTAGATTTTAATAAGCCAGTGATAAGAATAGAAAAACAAGTTAATAAAAAGTCTAGTGACAATTTAAGCGCAATTTCCTTATGTTATCCATAACAATTTTTAATTTTTTGTGACCGAACGAAAGGATATTTTTTTGCGCTAAAAACCTACACGATGCTCATTTTAAATTAAAAATATCATCTTAGGCCTACACGATGCTCAGTTTAAAAATTCTTAATTAATTTTTTGTGACCGAACGAAAGGATATTTTTGAAAACTTTCTTCTGCAATATTGTTCTAAATTATGGCAGGAATCAATTGGTAAATGTTTCAAGTCGCTAAGTTGTCTGGTTGCCGAGATATGGGCAAAAAACTGCATGTTTTCGAGTTTTTTTGGCTTTTCCGGGAAATCCATGAATGATTCAGGGAATTTTTTTGGCCCACAATCATCCTCGGAACTTGTTTAACATATTTGCTTTGGAACTAGTCCTCGATATTGCTTCGTTGAGGTGGAGATACGACTTAAAGCTGCGGACACACATCCACACATACATCCATACAGAAATGACGCATTATTAAACGCAATTGCCAGTATGGAAATTGCGCTAAAAAAATATAAAAAAATGATTGAGTATCTTGTCTATACTTAAACCTGGTACTATTTATTACAGTTACCTTCCACTACGGTGGCTCCTTCATACCATCTGTAAGTCAGCCCAGGGATAGTGTAGGCTTCCCCACATGTGAGAGTGTATTTGTTTCCAAGTCCAAAATTAACACTTAAAGATGTAACCAAAGGTGTTTCACTGTCTGAAAAATACAAATTGCCCAACACAGGAAAAACATAAATGCTGATCAGAAGGCCTAGTTTAAGCTGAAATTATATTAACCCTACGAAACAAACAAACTGTGACAATATTTAAAAATGATTTGTTTTTTAAAAACATTTTCGAATTCAAACAAGAAAAGCTCCCTTTTCATAACTGACGATCCAAAAGTGCAGATGAATTAGAGTAGGCCTATATGTTTCTTGACTACGGCTTTTGAAGGGGGTGTGTGGTCAGCACTATGCTCACCCGCCTAAACGTGAGTCAAGTACCCACCAGAGCTGAGTGGCCTCAGGGACGTTCTACAATCTCGATACCGGTTTGGGATCTGAACTCGAGACCTGCGGGCTAGTAGTCGAATGCTCTACAATTAGACCACGCCGCCGCACGAATATGAATCAAGGTAATTTTTAATATTAATATCTAGCTAACAATTAATTTTAGCCGAGTAATTCATGTCTAGATAATCGCGAAGGCTTATATGCATAAAATAAAATCCACATGTACGGATGTTTCAATCTTATCTGAGATTAACACAAGCTGGATATTTTAAATCAATGAGCAGTAAAGCAGGTCGGTTCGACAGGCATAAAAGAAAAAATTATTCATTCATTTACAGTGTTTCTTTCAGGGTACTTGAAATTTTCGGGGGGGGGGGGGGTGGAGGGGCGGACACTGTTAAATATATTTTTTTTCTATATACATTCCATTTCGTTGGGGGGGGGGGCGGTAGACTTTTTTCGGGGGGGGGGGGCCTTCGGCCACCCCGAAGTGATGCCTGGAAGAAACTCTGTTCATAAATAAATCTGAAAAAAAAAAACAACTCCTTAATTATTTGTTTTTCATTTCGTCCATAACTTTGCTTGACTTGTTTTATGTTCGGTATTTCCTTGCTTGTTTATCGTGACTCGCTCATTAAATGCTAGTAAGGGCGTTTTAATACACACTATACTGACCCACGCTTTATAGTCAGGTAAATAAGGAATTTTTATTAGGATATATGTTTTTGAAAACATTATATTTTTTTGTGTTCAATACTTTTAAATTTATAAAATTAATTAATTTAATTCAAGGCAAGAGCCAATCTCATAGAAAATAGAAGGGTTAATTAACTATTTTTAATTACTTGCCTAAAGCAACTGCTGTTAAAGAGGTTGAACTTGAAGTAGCTGAATCGAAGCCAACAGTGGCTGTACATGTATACGCTGTATTGTCTGAGGCAACCAAATTATTAATCTGGAAAGTATGAAAATGTATGAATATATGTTACGCTAAACTAAAACAATTTTGTAAACCCGTCTTAAGCTTTTATATACATTTGAGTTCTTTATACTTTAAAGCAAATCAGTATAATTTAGTCAAGATTGAATTAATTTATAGGCGAAAAAACAATAAACACCAGCTTAGTAACTGATGAGTTACCTAACCTGGAGATTAAATACAGCAAATTCAGGGGCGCAACCAGGTTCTGTGATTTGTAGAGCGGCGAGATTATAAAACGTCAACAGATTTTTGCGTTATCATTAAAAAAAATCTCTACTATTAATAATAGCTGGATTTCATTTTGATTGAATACGCTTACGAAAAAGAGCTGCTATACTAAATCAATTATCAAGAGTGCTTCTAATATTATAACAATTTAAACTACAGCAGATGATCACTTAATCTTGAGCATAAAAACAGTTAATAATCACTAAGATTTGAGCTTAAATAGAGTTAGTGATCACTTCAGCTTCACTATAAATAAATCTAATGAACTTTTAAACTTGAGCTTAAATACTGATCATCATCACTCAAACGAGCTGAAATACTAATAATGATCATTTAAAATTGAGCTTAAATACGCCTAATGTGTTTCTTCCTTGTATGAATATCCTGATATGGTTAGACTAATTTCTTGTAATTAGGTTAGGTTATAGTTGCTTGTAAGTGATATCCCACTCTAAACGTATTATATTTGGAAACTTTTCAGTTCAGCCCTACCTGCAATGCTCTGTCGGTGACGTTGGGCATTGTAATGCTGTTCTTTTTCCAACTGTAGCTCACCCGGCGTAAGTCTGCGATCTTTACTTGACAGTCAAGGACGGCGTAACCCGTGAGTACAGGAGTTGTTGGTATCACGGCAAGATGAACAGAGTCAATTATCTTGCTCTCTTTAATAAAAGTTACAAATTTCAGGTTTCGATTTCTTTTAGATTTTGTTGCTATTTTGCAAATCAAAAGTTAAAGATAGATTGGTCGTGTAAAGTAGACTTTACCACTATTATATAGTTTATGTGGTGCTCATGAAAAGTTATACATTTTGTAAAATTAGGAGAGTCGTAGGTTGGAGAGGGATGTGCAGTGATAATCAAGTGGAATGGGATATTGAAAAGCTCCTCAATGACAATATATATATATATATATATATATATATATATATATATATATATATATATATATATATATATACATCTCCTATTTATCCCCTATTTCTCTCGTCCATTCTCTCTGTTACTCACCAACGTTAAGTTGCACCGGATTGGAAGGGTATGGTGTGGTGCCCAGTGTGGCTTCGCACGAGTAACTCGCAGCGTCCCCAACCGCGAGACTAGAGAGAGTTAATGTATTAGTGGTCTCGCCGGTTATATCACCAGTACCCTTCTTCCACTTGTAAGTAAGACTTGAAGATCCTGTAACTATGTCCCAATTTAAAATACACGTCATTTTATTTAGCATTGATGATGGGTGGGGGGGGGGGGGACATTAGAAACACTTTCAAAAGTGACCAGGCACATTTGTATCGTTTGATAGACTCAGGGAAAATTTATCTGATGTCATAGAAAGTCTTGCTTTTTTTCCCAGTGCTTTACTTTAATATTCACAAATTGATGTGGATCTTTTATTACCAAACAGTCTATAATATAACCGTTCTTATGACCTTTGTTAAATACATTTATGCTTATCCATTTACCAATGATTTATGCTTGTGCAATACACCTTTAGCCTCTAAATCCATCTTTGTTCTAAATTTTTTTTAACCAAATCAGTACGAAACTTTTAAATATTTCTTGAAAAATAACTTCAGACATAACACGTTTAGGCACTACTAATTTTCCGTGTAGTAATAGGATTTTGTTTCAGTGTTTAAGATTTTTTTTAAAGTTCCCTCTGCCAACGTGACGGTCTATAGGGCAAGTGAAGTAGAGTTCACTTGTTTCTGTGACCTCGGCGTATGAAGAGATAGTGTGATCAGCACTATGCCCAGCCGCTTTTACTTACCCTAACGTGAGTTAGATACCCATTAGAGTTGGGTGGACTCATGGACGGTCCACTGACTTGAACCAGGATTTGAACTCGAGACTTACAGTCCAGCTCTCTACCGCTAGACCACTACGTTTTAGATTTACTTAGAATAAACATTACAAATAACAACGAATGATTCCCCGCAACTTGACTGTTTGTAGAAGTGGGTAACATCAAACTTACCGATGAGATCCGTGTCATTAACCGCACAGTACACCCTCACAGTACTACCTGCTTCGGCAGAGATTACTGGAGGAACGTCAGGTTTGGGTCCACTGGGGTCTGGACTTGCGACACTTGACAGGTAGACGCCAGTGATGGTGGCTGCCATTGATTTCATTTACGTTAATAATAATAATAATAATAATAATAATAATAATAATAATAATAATAATAATAATAAAATCAATAAAACAGACTTTTAGGATCCTGTTATTATTTAATATTATCTTATTTATATAATTTAACTAGCGTACCTGTCCCCCGCGCGTTGCCGCAGGGATAGAAGAAAGTTTGACGAATTGTATTAGAAGGATTTCACCAACGCGTTACCAATCATATGTTCTTAGACGCGTGACCGTCTTTTCTAAAAGTGAGTTCTTTAAATGTAAACAATGCATGCGCTTGGATCATAAATATCGGGACACGGGTTTACATACACTACCGCGTGAAAACCTTGAGTGTACATTAATCACTCACCGAAATAATATGGTAAAACACACTTCGGTGACCGCCCATGTGTCAGAGACGTAGAGGGGCGCTCTCAGGGCCCCCACCCCCGATTATACTACCGCATAGGCGTGGCGTACGAACCCTGGCTCCTTAAAACTAACAGGCGCCATCGTGCCAAATAGCATCCTATTAGAAATGATGCAGATTTCGTCATTCGCTAAAGTGACACAAATGAACATAATTTTTTCTTTAACACGTAAAAAAATTATTTGACGTGTTTTAAATATCAGTGTGACTGATGCAATATGCTAGCGTTACTAATGGTCTATTATTAGATGCTCGATCTCAATTTCTGACAGGATTGTCTAATAATAGATGCTTATTGCATCATTCGCAAAGTGACGAAACTCTACAGTAGGCTCCTCATATTCAAAAAGTTATTTTTCATCTTTGGCAAGGTGACGAAACTGTACAGAAGGATTTCCTCGCGTTACAAAGTTATTTTTAGAAGCCTGTTCTAGTTTTACCGCTGAATATAGTAGTACCCCTTACTCGCTATGCAGGACGCTCGATTGACCAAGTGCCAACATAGTCGCTCTAAAACTCTGGGTGCCAAACCATGTATTGACGAAAGTAGTACCCTATATGGCGCCGCCCATAAGAAACTTTAGAAATATTCTCGGAAGTATTCTCATCAACTCCCTAAAGTTTCATGGTACTCGGATGAACCGCATCCGAGTTTTATTTTTTATAAACCGTGTATAGAGAAAAAAAAATCGCCCCCCCCCGCCCCGGGGGGCACCGCCCTTGCAATATTAAACAATATTTTTTTTTTTGCAGAACCCTACCATTGAGTGATCTAATCATCTCCCCAAAGTTTCATACTACACGGATGAACGGTGTGAAACCGAAATAGACTTTTATTTTTATAAACCGTATATAGAGAAAAACCGCAGCCTCTCGTGGCGCCGCCCTTGCGAAATTAAAAATGATTTTTGTACAGAACTCTTCCCCAGAGTGTTCTAATCAACTCCCCAAAGTTTCATGGCTATCGGATATTATTACGGTGTCACACCAAAAATGACTTTTATTTTTATATACCGTATATAGAGAAAAATCGCATCCTCCCGTGGCGCCGCCCTTGCAAAATTAAAAATGTTTTTTTACAGAACCCTTCCCTAGTGTTTTATAATGAACTCCCCAAAGTTTCTTGCCTATCGGATGAACGGTGTCACTGCAATTCACTTTTATTATTTTTATATACCGTATATAGAGAAAAATCGGACCCTCCCGTGGCGCCGCCCTTGCGAAATTAAAAATTATTTTTTTACAGAACCCTTTCCTAGAGTGGTATAATGAACTCCCCAAAGTCTCATGGCTATCGGATGAACGATGCCAAACCAAAATCAACTTTTATTTTTATATACCGTATATAGACAAAAAAATCGCGCCGTGTCGGGGCGTCACCCCTGCGAATTTGAAATATTTGTTTTTCGCAGAAACCTCCCTAGGAATATTCTTAACAACTTCCTAAAGTTTCATGGCGATCGTGTGAACGGTGTAATGGCAATTTACTTTTATTATTTTTATATACCGTATATAGAGAAAAATCGCACCCTCCCGTGGCGTCGCCCTTGCGAAATTAAAAATGATTTTTGTACAGAACCCTTCCCTAGAGTGGTCTAATCAACTCCCCAAAGTTTCATGCCTATCGGATGAACAGTGTGAAATCAAAATAGACTTTTATTTTTATATACCGTATATAGAGAAAAACAAATCGCGCCCTGCCGGGGCGCCACCCCAGCGAATTTGAAATTTTTTTTTCACAGAAACCTCCCCAGGAATATTCTCAACAACTTCCCAAAGTTTCACGGCGATGTGATAAGAGGTGTGGTAATGCATAAAAGACACACAGACACACACACACACACACATACATTGCTTTATATATAAAGAGATAGATAGATAGATTCTTCGTAAATTCATTTTTATTTACAATTAGACAATAATTTCATTGCTTGAAATTTAGGGGATAACGAAATAGCTGTTGTCGGTTTATCATATTGGTTTGTGTAATTAAAAAAGAAATTCACCATAAAACAATATAGAGCGGTTAATTATTTATACTGAGGATGAATATATCAATGAACAAGCACCCAAACACAGCCGTGAAGATTATTTAGGCTAAACTAGAAGAATACTTATTACAATTATAAGGTAGTTGAAAAAATTAGTAATACTAGGCTAAATTATGTATTCAAGGAAACCATATGCGACTCTAGTGTATTGCGTTAGTTACAACTGCGGGATTGGGTGAACAGCGAGGCCCAGCTGTACACCGCACGCTCGTTAACCGCCCCTTATGGACATACTATGTTCTACGGGAGGAAGCTAAAGCCTAGCGGAAACCATATGCTTGTGGGTTATAACATTGTTGGGAGAAATGCTCGGTTCTTTACTGAGTTTCAGCCGCCTTAATCAGTTGTAGTTTAAGGCGGACATAACCTTAAAGAAGAGAAAGAAAGGAAGAGAAAAATTTTAAAAACAAAAAGTTATATCCTTTACGTGTTACATACGTTATTTTTTTTATTTTATTTCACATCATGCCCTTTAGAAAACGTTTTAAAATGGAATAGAACTCACTGGGTATAGTAGGTTGATTAACCGCAGTACTTGTAGCACTCGTAAAGGTAGCCGTTATTCCTGTAGCTCTGACCATTGTACACGTGTACGTATCAGAACCCGCCGCCTGAGTAATGGTTAACGTTTGTGTCGCTGTATTTTGATCAGTGTTAGTATTTTTGAACCACTGGAAGGTTAATTGTTGTCCGGAAGGAAGGTTACCGCATTGAAGTGTGATACTTGCGCCAGTAAGTGCTTTTGCAGGCATGCCAAGAACCTTAGGCGCAATCGCAAAAGTACCCGCAGCGCCTGAAATATCAAAATACAACAATAACATTTTTCCAGGTAGAAATCAGAAGGTTATCTCGCGGGGTCAACTTATTTTATCGCACCATTTACTCCACCATCATCACTACTTATGTAAATGTCAATATATTACTAAAACCTACTTGCAACCACCGTTACTGTCACAGGAGAGCTTTCTGCCGTCTCAAAGTCATTGGTGGTGAGTTTGATTTTACAACTAGAATATTTACAATTCATTAAATAAAACACCATTGAAAGCAAACAAAAAAACCCACATAAAACGAAACAATGAAATAATTAGAGCTAATATAATATTAAAATATTTTGATCTCTCTTTTATGTCCTCCTTTAGTGAAGACAAATTCATGATATTAATCTTATATTTAAATATATACATTATAAGTTATTACTGTTATTATTGCCCATAAATTGCATAGTTCTAGACGATACTGACGTGTATGATCCTGCATCAACCACAGCTGCAGCTGCCACAACATAATCCCTGTTGTTTTTATTCGATAGTTCCGTGGTACCTTTTTTCCAAACATATTGTCCGTTACCATAGTCAGGGTTACATCTCAGTGTTATAGGGCCTCCCTCAAGCACTTCACCATTTCCTTTAGAATGTAAAAAATATTGTTTTTTCTTCTCACAAGAAATTTGGAACAAAGCTCACATTGTCTTAAAAATTTTTTTTAAAAAAGCAGTAAAGATTTAACTTCAAAGAATACTTTAACCTGAAAGTTACCTATATTATTGTAATTGAGTATTGTAAATGATACTACATCAATGCAGATATATATTACCTGGATATTCTGATGTCCCACTTATCGCTACAATATCTATTTTTGGTGTGATCGAGCCTTAAAAAAAAGTAGAAAACAAATTATTTCATTTCATTCGTTTTTTGACAAACAATCAGCAACATAACTTAACAAATCTTTTTATTATTTTTAAAATATAAAATCATAAAACAAAATACTACGATAAAAAAATAAGACCAACTTAGTTGTTATTTTTTGAAAACATAATATCAAAGTAATTTTGGATCAAGGTTGTTTTAATAAGAAAACGATGCTACACAAACACGGTATAAACGGGTCTTCTGTTTTAGACTTCCAAAAAAAAAAAACAACTGAAATTTAAACCTCCCTTTAGGTCGCCTTTTCACAGGCGTGGAGTTTGAACGAACCACCCGACCTTGCCATTCCCCATCACAGGTGCGCGCGAAAATGTGAATGATCCTCTCAAAACGTACTTCAACTTTACCGATTCAGTTAAATGTATCGTGTTGGGTTGGGATGGTAATTATTTCGGCCTATATAGTGATATATGACCATCGGAAAAGTCTAATATTAAATTCTATATAAATCGAAGTTGTCTAGTATGATGTGCGCTTCTTTATCTCAATGTGTTTTTTTCAGTAAAAAAAAAATTAGCAAAAAAAGATTAAGAGTATAAAAATGTTAAATTATTTTTTTTTCCATGCAAACACATTTTTTTTTTGACATCAGATTTTGTGATGGCTTATAGCATTCTAATAAGTCTTAAGCTCAAATCGAGTTGACGACGTTATATTTTCCTCATCACACACAACAGAGGATTGAATATTACAAATAATGATAACAAAAACATTTTCAGCAATACGTCTTAGGAGACTACGGGTCCAAGATGGTAAAGATGATCGTGATCGTTGTTTTATCTTTACCAATATCTGCACCATTATCATGTCATCAAAACAACAACCATCATAATCACCATCTTCATCATCTTTACATCACTAACATCCGTCTTACTGGCAGCACCTTTAAGTCAAAAAATGATATAGTCTGCTATCTTTATCAGAATACGCTTGAAGACAGTGTAAAATTTCGAGTAGAGATGACACAGGATTCAGGTTTAGTATTTATCATCCGGACCGGGTGAGTTTTCAAAACAAAATCGTCAACACATCTACTCACCACTGCATCCCGTCCGAGTCGTCACGAAACCACTCTTGCAGTCACATACCTCGCTAGTGCACGTGCCAGTTACCTGTAGAGTCGGCGTGCAGGTGTTTTTGGTAACGGCCGTGCACGAAGTGGCATGGGTGTACTCCCATAATGCACCTGTTAGAGGAAGTTAAATAGCATGAAATATCAGTCAACAATCGTATCGTTCATGTATGAAATATTAAAAATCATCATCGATCGCAGTGCAAACACAAAGACATAAAAAATGTATTCCTTTTAATGTTATTTTTATGATTTTATTTCAATTAAAACATACAGAAAGGCATTTAATTACTGACCCAAAGCAGTGGCGGAACTAGAAAAAAACAATAAACCGGGAGTGATCCCCCCTAAATTTTCTCGAATCTTTTTTTTTTTAAATACTTTTATTTGCAAATTTTCTCGAATCTAATATATAAAGCTCAATTCTGTATGTAACATGTAATAAGTTTGTTTGTCGTGGACATACTTCTATGGATTTAAGTGTTAGATTATTATCGTGCTCATAGTCTAAATTTATGAGTTAAAAAAATACTATTGAAAGTGTTGGGAAATAATTTTCATTTTTCAAACTGATAGTAATAATTGTCGGCATGTTCATTAAACTCAATTTAAAAAAAAATATCATCTTTTATAAAAAATTCTAATTATGTCTGAAAATTATTTATATTTAGTCCTTTAGCACTTACTTCCCTTTGATAAATTAGGAAAACACAATTACTTCCCTTTATAAAACATTGCATTAGTGGAAAAGAATTTACTTTTTATTACTTTGTTTTGGTGTTGGGAAAAAAATAATTACATAATTAGCGGGGATTGATCACGTGCAAATGTTGTAGGTATTTTACGGATAAGCTTGGAGTATTATAATTGTTCATTTGGTTTGGTTTGGCACCTACGTTCGTTTAAGTGAGTGCAAAAGACTATGAATAAATTGGGGTACTATAGTCGTTTATTAAGCTGAAACAGGCGATTCTGCCCCGGGCTAGACTGTGAGCACTTTGCGTTTATGTTCGCGTTTGTGTTTTCTTTGTGTTTAGGTTGGGTTCGCATTAGTGGTTGCGTTTTGATTTGGTTTGTTGTTAGGTTTTTGTTTGCTTTTTTGTTTGTTTTTTCTTTGTGTTTGTATTGGTGTTTGTGGATGGGTTTGTTGTTAGGTTTTTGTTTTCGTTTGTATTTGTAATTGTGTTAGCGTTATTTTTGCGTTTTGTTGTTTTGGTTTTGGTTGGTTGTGGTTTGGGTGGGCAGTGTCGGGTTTATGATGATTACTAAACACACAGGTAATGGTCTTTAACAGAAAGGTTTTTCACAGAAGCCAGAGCAGGGCCTGGCCGGGACGGCTAATATTCTGATATAACTCGGAATATAGACATGATTTTTAATTACTGAAACTTTTGAAAATAGAATAGAATCTCGTAGAAAAAAGAACTACGCACCAAGCGAACGCCAAAACAAAATGTGCATAATAGTGCGGAATATTATTAGTAATTTATAAATTTACATGCTTTTTGAGAAATCGGAAATGGCGTAAATTACTACTTCCGGTCATTGGAAATTACTCAAATTTGATAAAAGGTAGAGAATTAGATATTTTACTTACATGTAAAATGTCATTTATCTATCTGAAATAATGCTCAAGTTATAGGCTTTTGAAAAATTCAAAGTTGAAAAATTACCACTTCCGGTTATCGGAAATCGTTCAAAAGTTGAAACGGATCTACGATTTTGATAAAATACTTATATATGAAATTTCATCAACCTAGATGTAACGGTACTCAAGTTCTCGTGTTTACACACACATACACAGACACACAGACACAGAGACTTACGGACAAGATTACAAAATTATATTTTTCCGTATCAGTGAGGTGTAAAAAGTCGAGATTTGTAAAAATCTCGATTTTTTTTGCACGATTACAAGACTTTCTCTATACTACGTATATACGAGAAAGTAAAAACTGGCCTAACACCCTTCGCAATCCATAGATTTGGACCCCGTAACCTAAAACATAAAGCTGTATAGATGGAGTCAGCGATCTATGACTAGAACTGGTGACGTAGCTGTAAGCGCTACGTAACCGCATAATTTTTCGTCGCATACGCTGTCTTTTAACCGTTTCATATATGTTTTTAATTATTGTCAAATCTATTTTTAAAGAGCTAATTGTTAATTGATTACTTTATTATTTCGCACATACTTTAGCATTTTCCCCTGCATTCAAGTGCATGCTTCTACCCACAAATGGTGTTCTAAATGGAACTTCATAATTATGTAATTGCATTCTCTATTTAAATTACTTTAAGTTGTGTTCTACACAGAGGCATATCCAGGTTTTCGGTGTAGGGGGAGCGAAATGAGCAAAAAAAGGCGCCGAATTTTGAACACGTTCTATATACGTGTATTATATATATATATATATATATATAAATAGGCCTATATATATATATATATATATATATATATATATATATATATATACAATATATATATATATATATATATATATATATATATATATATATATATATATATATATATATATATATATATATATATATATATACAATATATATATATATATATATACAATATATATATATATATATATATATATATATATACATATATAATTACTAGCTGTATGTCATTACTTCGCTATGATGTAAAATAAATTGTAAGAAGCACTTGTAGAAGTAAGAAAAAACACACAATGTAGGCCGACAAAACAAAAAAATGTGTTAATCTAAACATATATATATATATATATATATATATATATATATATATATATATATATATATATATATATATATATATATATACACTAGAACCAAAAACAATAAAGGCAACACATTCTGTTTTGTAATTCTTGTAAAAAAAATGTTTACATAATAATTCCTCGGACATTAATTAAGACAAGCGAAATAGGGGAAATAATCACGCTCTTAATATAAATATGTATATATCTACATATGTAATTACAAATGTCAAAACAAATCAATTATTACTTAAGAATGTCATAAAGTTGTTTAACAATATTCGTGTTTACAAAAGATTTTGGTCTACAATCAGAATTAAATATATTATTATCATAAAGTAAGCTAAAGTATTACAGCATAATGAAAGTTTTTTAAATCAGAGTTGGTATAAAAACACGCTTTAAATAAAATAGAAAAGCATTCGGAATAATAGCATACATTTAACTAAAATATCGGTCTTTAGTTCAGATCACACATCTTTTCATTAACTACTGCTTTTGTGTTCTTAAAAGATCATTTTTTAACATAGTGATCAGGTATGGGCTCGATCACTGTATTGATCACACACCTTTTTACTGGTATTTGCAAAAACAATATTCACAGAGTTTTACCTGTTCCAAAAGCTATGATTCTGGCGGCACGGTACTTTGGTACATCTTTACGCGTTTTTCCAAATATACTTAACAGATCAGTTCGGGTTGGGTTGGGGGGTGGGGGGGTTCAACTTCATTCACCACTGTCCGGTCACTTTAGGTCATTATCCAACCCAGTGTACACCTAGGTGTGACATTAATGTCGCTCTACACAATTGTGGTGGTGAGGTGTGCGTGGGGGAGGGGGGGGGGGGTGAAAGATAACCAACTCAGAGTGAATATAGCGTCAGTTTTTAGATGACTGTTCTAAACATACATATTCAATTACACATATATACTGATTCAGAAATAGATTTAAATAAGTAGCAGTGGTATTGTGACAAAACTTTTTTTTACAGAGAATCCATGGGGGGGGGGGGGGGGGGGTTGTAACTGTTTCATATAATTTGTAATCGTAATCACTACGCCCAAACTGTCATAATACTACTACTTCATCGTGATGACGTTGTTGACCTTGTCAAAATTTCCCCACCACTACGCAGTTTGCCCATAAGTAAATTTAATAGAGGTGCCACATCAGTTGTATTTGTGTCTGTATTGTAATTTTTTTAATTAATTACACGATTAAAACTGTATATATAGAGTAATTATGTGTGAAGATTTATGTATAATATTTTCTAGATCAATTATTCTTAAGCAAATACATTATACAGTTGCCTTAAACTTAACACCCCTCTTGCCAAGTGGTATTAGCCGTAGAGATTTTTTAAAAATTGCAATGCATCGTAATGGTTATTTTTAGAATGACAAACTTGATACAGCTGTTAATACGTGTTGTAAACGTAGACGCTACTAGACTAGTACAATTCTGCTTAATTGCTGCATGAAAAGAAATATTGTGATTTACATAGATGTGGCGACTAAAAATAATTTGTTAACAAAAAATCATTGTTTAAAACTTTGAGTTTAAAAAGTTTCCAAAAAAGGCGCCACTTTGCTGAAAATGGCCAGAGGGGGAGCGGTCGCTCCCCCTGCTCCCCCCTGCGTACGCTACTGGTTCTACAGTTAACTGACTGACGTATAATACCTTTCAGCGATATTCGCATTTGACACGTAAATGGGTATTGTGGGAAGGAGTTATTTAATATGTTATCTAGTCAGCGTGGTCGAGTCGGTATGGTTACTGAACCGATACGTCCGAGTTCGAACTCCCGGCAGATGGAACTCGTTAGATGGGGACAGCAACTCATCTAGGGGATACAACTCTAAAATCAAACTACTGCTGCGTTGCAGTTTTTTCTTGGTTGGGCAAAGGCTATGGAAACAAATTTTAAAAAAAGCAGGCTGAAATCGAAGTCAACGGCGTAAATGGCGCATAACAAGTGGCTCTCGGAAATTTGCCCCACTCGGATAGTGTGCATTCAGGCATTTGTCGCATTCGGGCAAGTTTCCATTCAGGTATTTCTCGCATTCGGGAAAGTGTCCATTCAGGTATTTGTCGCATTCGGGCAAGTGTCCTTTCAGGTATTTGTCGCATTCGGGCAAGTGTCCATTCAGGTATTTGTCGCATTCGGGCAAGTGTCCATTCAGGTATTTGTCGCATTCGGGAAAGTGTCCATTCAGGCATTTGACTCATTCGGGCAAGTGTCCATTTAGCTATTTCTCGCATTCGGGCAAGTGTTTATACAGGTATTTGTCGCATTCGGACAAGTGTCCATTCAGGTATTTCTCGCATTCGGGCATGTGTCCATTGATGTATTCGGGAAATCGGCCTTCGGCTAAACGACATTCTCGCAAATGTCTTTCGAGATTTGTCGTAGACCCATGCCAAATTAACTCTAAGAGGAAAGTCATTTAGTATCTAACGTAAAATCGAATTCGCGTTTTTTTTTACAATCATGTGACTATTGTGTGCACAGTACAGTTAGTTGTGATTACTGTATTGAAATAGAAAAGTACGTACCCCCATTTCTGTTGAGTTTGTCTCACTGTTTTTTGTACAGATTTTAAAAAAAAAGGCTTTTACATTACACTAACAGTTGAAGAAACTAGTTCAAAATCGAGTTGCCTCAAAAAATATTGCAGATGTTCCCATATGTGCGGCAGACTAACCACCCACTAAACAATTAATGAAAGTCATACGAAAGCAAAAAAAAAAAAAAGTTTTTTAAAAAGCAAACCGTAAAAAAAAAACAACCAGAAAGCTCACGATGTATCTACTAAAATCCTCTATTTTCTTTTGTTTGTTTCATATTATACTAGCCGTCCCGGCCAGGCCCTGCTCTGGCTTCTGTGAAAAACCTTTCTGTTAAAGACCATTACCTGTATGTTTAGTAATCATCATAAACCCGGCATTGCCCACCCAAACCACATTCAACCAAAACAACAAAACGCAAACATAACGCTAACACAATTACAAATACAAACGAAAACAAAAACCTAACAACAAACCCAACCACAACCACAAACACCAATACAAACACAATGAAAAAACAAACAAAAAAGCAAACGAAAACAAAAATCTAACAACAAACCCAACCACAAACACCAATACCAACAAACAAAAAAAAAACGAAAAAGCAAACGAAAACAAACCAAATCCAAATGCAAAACCAACCAAAAACACAAATACAAACCCAAACAAAAAAAACAAAAAAAACAAAAAAAGAAAGAACAAAAACGAACCAAATCAAAACGCAACCACTAACGCAAATCCACCTAAACACAAAGAAAACACTAACGCGAATATAAACGCCCGGGGCGGAATCACCTGTTTTAGCTTAATGAACGACTATAGTACCCCAACTTATTCATAGTCTTTTGCACTCACTTAAACGAACGCGCCTGTTTCAATTTAATGAACAATTTTAATACTCCAAGCTTATCCGTAAAATACCTACAACATTTGCACTTGATCAATCCCCGCTAATTATGTAATTATTTTTTTTCCCAACACCAAAACAAAGTAATTAAAAAGTAAATTATTTTCGACTAATGCCATGGTTTTATAAAGGGAAGTAATTGTGTTTTCCTAATTTATCAAAGGGAAGTAAGTCCTATAGGACTAAATAAAGACATAATTAGAATTTTTGTAAAAGATGATATTTTTTTAAAACTTGTGTTTAATGAACATGCCGACAATTATTACTATCAGTTTGAAAAATGAAAATTATTTCCCAACACTTTCAACAGTAATTTTTTAACTCATAAATTTAGACTGTGAGCACGGTAAATAGTCTAACACTTAAATCCATAGAAGTATGTCAACGACAAACATATGTATTTTTACATACAGAACTGAGCTTTATATATTAGACTAGCCGTCCCGGCCAGGCCCTGCTCTGGCTTCTGTGAAAAACCTTTCTGTTAAAGACCATTACCTGTGTGTTTAGTAATCATCATACACCCGGCATTGCCCACCCAAACCACAACCAACCAAAACAACAAAACGCAAACATAACGCTAACACAATTACAAATACAAACGAAAACGAAAACCTAAGAACAAACCCAACCACAACCACAAACACCAATACAAACACAAAGAAAAAACAAACAAAAAAGCAAACGAAAACAAAAACCTAACAACAAACCCAACCACAAACACCAATACCAACAAAAAAAAAACAAAAAAAACGAAAAAGCAAACGAAACAAACCAAATCCAAATGCAAAACCAACCAAAAACACAAATACAAACCCAAACAAAAAAAACACAAACAAAAACGAAAAAAGAAAGAACAAAAACGAACCAAATCAAAAGGCAACCACTAACGCAAACCCACCTAAACACAAAGAAAACACTAACGCGAACATAAACGCCCGGGGCGGAATCACCTGTTTTAGCTTAATGAACGACTATAGTACCCCAACTTATTCATAGTCTTTTGCACTCACTTAAACGAACGCGCCTGTTTCAATTTGATGAACAATTATAATACTCCAAGCTTATCCGTAAAATACCTACAACATTTGCACTTGATCAATCCCCGCTAATTATGTAATTTTTTTTTCCCAACACCAAAACAAAGTAATTAAAAAGTAAATTATTTTCCACAAAATGCAATGGTTTTATAAAGGGAAGTAATTGTGTTTTCCTAATTTATCAAAGGGAAGTAAGTGCTATAGGACTAAATAAAGACATAATTAGAATTGTTGTAAAAGATGATATTTTTTTAAAACTTGTGTTTAATGAACATGCCGACAATTATTACTATAATTTGAAAAATGAAAATTATTTCCCATATAATAGTAATTTGTTAACTCATAAATTTAGACAAATGCGCACGATAATTGTCTAACACTTAAATCCATCCAAGACCAACGACAAACATATGCGTTACATACAGAACTGAGCTTTATATATTAGATTATACTTCTACTAATATGTATTTACAAATAATTTAAGGCATGCAGCCCATTAATGTACAATCTTAAACAATTTTGATTCAGGTATATTGAAATTATTGTAAACACATAGTAATTCATTAAAAATTCTTTCTATTCAAGATATTTATTAAAATTTAGTTTTGTATTTTTGAGCACAATACACTTTATAGTACCAAATATATTACTTTGTAATCTGTAAATATTGAGACAGAATCAACAAAGAGATAGAGAGTCTTAGAAGGTAAACAGTTTGATAATAATGTAGACGAAATGGTCTGATCAAACAAAATAAGATATTGAATAAGGCAAATATACACATCTTCAGTGTCTATGTAAATGCTCTTCTTGGAGAAAACTTCAGAAAATTAAGAGATGATTCTGCAGAACTGAAATGAGTAGGACTTAAAACAAAAATCTCACCAATCTGGAGAATCAAGACAACTGTCCACCACGACGCCATCCTCAGCAGACACCGAACTGGATCTGAATGTGGATCTAGACGGTGCCCGGGCTAATTTATCTTAGTTTTAACTCAACGTAACCGCTAGCAACACTGCCAGGCAACAGCGTTTGGTTACGGGTTTATACCAGTAACCACCAACACAAGCACCACACGGGAGGTATTGGAATAATTTTGGGCCCACTTCAGTTGTCAAGTCTCGACATTGACTATGTATTGTTCTTCATGTTCCGCACTAAAAAATTTCGACGATTTTGTCTCCGCTATAACAATTGAACCGTGCGCGCCTTGACAAGTCGCGTTAGAAAGACGACTATACAAATGTATTTATTGCCTATGATTAAAGTAACGATGTAAAGTCAGCAATGCTCGATACAATATTATTTTATGAACCTGTTTTTGCAAAGGATTTTATTTTTATATTTATATTTATGATAAATTAAAAGACATAGCAAGGTTACTGTTGATAACGTCAGAATACAGGATGCCAAAGAAAGGAAGCAATAGTAAAGACAGTCTTTCAAGAAAAATATCAAAATCTACTAGACGGCTAGTTTGAAATAACTGTGTTTACTACTTTCTGACAGCACACACACAAACCGTTTAGTCACAATTTTAAAGTAGGCCCTATTTTTTTTTGTCAAAATGCGAGGGGAATTAAAAGTTTGAATTCTTGACGCTGTTGCGTAGGCTACCTTTAACAATTAAAATTGAGGATTAAAAGCGTTTAATTTTTAACCATTTAAGATGCCATTTCTGAAAATCTGGCATTTTTTCAGTTGCCTACGGCATCAGAGCTATCTCCTTACAAAATATCAACATTTCAAATCTGCAAGTGATTAATGCGCTTTAAAAATATATAGTTTATATAAGGCCGCGGTCACTCTAGACCACTTTTGGTTCACTTTATTTAGATGACCATACTTTTCGAGGTAAAAAGAGATTGAACTGCAAAATTTGTTAAGTACGATTTCAATGCAACGTACCCGCAAATCGCACCGTGCCGGGGCGTGGTCGGACGCGCCTGATTCAATGTAGTAATCCACTATAATACTACTTCTTATCCATAGTCTGTCACATTCTTTAAAACTTACGTGGCGCCATAACGCTCACGGGATAACTCAGGGAGTCAAATTGTAGGGGTATTTGATATTTTTTTGGGGAGGGGTGGGCGGACAACATTTTCCGGGGAGGGGGGGCGGACACTGGTAGAAGGATATATATTCTACACATATGTTCCATTTCGTTCAGGGGGGGGGGGAGGTGGTAGACTTTCTTCCGGGGGACTGAGCCTTCCCCCCCCCCCTCTCGAAGAGATGCTTGGAAGAAACTATTCATATTTGTCGGGGTACGGGTTTACCTTTACTACCGCTCAGCACACCTTGAGTGTACGTTCACAACTCACTGTAATTTCACTTTTAATCAATCACAACCTAAGTGTCGGGGACGTAGAGAGCGCTCTTGTAACCCACCTATTACATTACAAGAAGGGCGCCCATGTATGGCCCAGGCTCGGTTTAACTATCGAATGTCGCGTGCCGACTTGTTAATATTGTAGAGTGCTCCTTAAAACCATAGTGCTCATAGGATGGCACAGGGCGCCAAATTGCAGACTTCCTGGGCGCCGGCGGACTCGCATTCGACTTTTATTTTGTATATACCGTATATAGAGAAAAACGCACCCTCCCGTGCCACCGTGTCAATATTATAAAGTGCTAATTTAAAACGATTCGATTTTATAAAAGACTATAATACATCAACTTATCCACATACCATCGCATTCTTTAAAACGGACATGTACGCCATAGCGCTCATCAAATCACAACCTACTATATCTGATCCATATTCTATCGCACTGTTTATTTCAAACGTATGCGCCATAGTGCTCAAGGGATAGCCCGGGGTGCCTAATCACTCCCTGCCGGGGCACCAGCGGACGTGACTAATTCAATTTAGTTAACGATTATATTAAACCATAGTATCAACAGCCTACAGCTCTCTTTAAAAGAAAAACGTATGCACCATACTTCTCATAGGATAGCCAGTGGCGCTAAATCGCACCCTAACCCCGGGTTGCCGGAGGACGTGCCTTATTCGATTTAGTCAACAATTATTGTTGCAATTCGTGTCTTTGGTCAATAGGCTTTTTTTTTTAACGAACGTAGACGCCATAGTGCTCACTGGGGAACCAGGGGCGCTTCGTTTCACGCAACTGCCGGGGCGCCGTGTCTGTTGTAGTTTTACCGCTGAATACAATAGAACCCTTTATCCGCTAAGCCCAATCAACGGATACTAAGTGGTAAGATAGCCTCTCTGAAATTCTAGGCGCCAATCCATGTATTGACAGAAATCGCACCCTCCAGGGGGCCGCACATAAGAAAATTTAAATTTATGTTTCGTAGAATCCTTATCAGGATTATTTCCATCACCTCCACAAAGTTTCATGGCACTCGGATGAACTGTGTCAGACTTCAATCGACATTTATATTTTATATACTGTAAATAGAGAAAAATCGCACCCTGCCGGGGCGCCAGCCCTTCGAATTTTAACATTTGAAAACTACAGCTTAGAACCGAACTAGGACTGTGTGTGTCGTGGTGGTGGTGGGGGTGGGGGGTGGGGGGGGGGGGGGTGGAGGGGGGACGGGTCTAGCTCAGTAACTCTGCCAATTTATCTCCATGATATATGATACCCCTCGAATCAATCAGTCACATTTCAAAAGAAATAAAGGGCTTTTATACAATACATTGAATGAACACTTAATATATATATATAATGAGACCAAAAGAACTATTTTATAAAAAAAAAATATCGCTTGATCAACCAATAATGAATAAGATGTTAGACGCAATGGAGCGTTTCTTTAAGTGGTTTTTAACCTTACAAATAATGTATTCTAATTGCGCCAACAAAAATGTACAATGTGTGGTAAGAATTGTTTTTTTTTTTTTTTTTTTTTTTTGTTAACAGGAGTTTAAAAAAAAGGTTAATGAGAAGAACATTTCAAGGTGAACGATTTCTATTCTGTAAATCACCTAGCCGTCTTGACTTCTTAATACCAGATTAAACTAGATTTAACCGGCCAGAGTGTTGCCTATTTTAAAAACGTCACAATGGTTCAAAGATATCTTATATTAATTTAAAAAAAAAAATGGATTTCTGCCAATAAAATAAAGTATTCCTTCACCCATAGTTATTGACACCAAAAAAATTGCATAAAAACCATTTAGTAACAAGTTTTGTGTGATTATGCACTAAAAAGGAGCAATTTTTTTTAATACATAATAATACTCTACTATTTAAATAACAATAAACAAAAGCGTGGGCTACTAAATTATCAATTAAATCAATTAAATACTAATATTTTGGAAGCTATCCACGCTTTAGTTATTTAAATAGTAGTGTATTACTACACACGCAAAACGCATACATACATACACGCATACACGAATACAGGCATACACATAGAGTTAAGCTTGTCTAAATCACCACCGCCAACCAAACCTTGCTTGGTTGATTTATCTCTATAGTCCTTAAGTCGCTCCCCGTGGGGTTCTTTTTGTTGATGCTTAGAGTAGTTTTTCTATAGTGCTAAATAGAATCATTCAACCATTAAACGCTATGTTTTATAAACGCTTGTTATGAAGATATGGGAGTTACGGGTGCCTTTATTTATTCTTGAATTTTTTGGCACCTCATCATTTGTTAATTCAAACTGTTTTATTTTATCGATTTTACATTGAGTGCTATCTGGCCATAATAATTACTATTAAGTAATTTTTTGTTAATTAATTAATTAGAGTTGTGCTTTGGGTTGTATGTGCGCAGTTTTTTTGAAACCATTCTTTAGTTTTCGTTGGTTTTTTTTTTTTTTTGGCTCATTCTTATATTTAATTTGTTGTAGTCTTCTAGTTTCTTAGAGAGTACATATATTTGAACATTTTTCCTATTTATTTCTTTGTAAGTAATATTTTAAGGGCATTTTCTTTGTGCGTTTTTTTTTTCTAAGTGCACTAAAATTAACACTTATAAACTACTCACCCACACATATTCCCTACACAATTGAAACTTATTTTGTACAAAACCTACACTTATTTTCTTTATAGATACCACACATATTTCCCACACACCACAAACTTATTCACCACACACTCATGACTTAACAAGACTTCTTCCGTACACAACCCACACACATTATCTACACAACCCACACATATTCTCTATACAACCCACACATATTCTTTACACAACCCACACATATTCTCTACACCACACATATTCTCTACACAACCCACACATATTCTCTACACAAACCACACATATTCTCTACACCACACATATTCTCTACACCACACATATTCTCTACACAACCCACACATATTCTCTACACAACCCACACATATTCTCTACACCACACATATTCTCTACACAACCCACACATATTCTCTACACAACCCACACACATTCTCTACACAACCCACACATATTCTCTACACAAACCACACACATTCTCTACACAACCCACACATATTCTCTACACAACCCACACATATTCTCTACACAAACCACACATATTCTCTACACAAACCACACACATTCTCTACACAACCCACACATATTCTCCACACAACCCACACATATTCTCTACACAACCCACACATATTCTCCACACAACCCACACGTATTCACTACACAACCCACACACATTCTCTACACAACCCACACACATTCTCTACACAACCCACACACATTTTCTACATGCCCCACACATATTCTCTACACAACCCACACACATTCTCTACACAACCCACACACATTCTCTACACAACCCACACACATTCTCTACACAACCCACACATATTCTCTACACAACCCACACACATTCTCTACACAACCCACACACATTCTCTACACAACCCACACACATTTTCTACATGCCCCACACATATTCTCTACACAACCCACACACATTCTCTACACAACCCACACACATTCTCTACACAACCCACACACATTCTCTACACAACCCACACATATTCTCTACACAACCCACACATATTCTCTACACAACCCACACATATTCTCTACACAACCCACACGTATTCACTACACAACCCACACACATTCTCCACACAACCCACACGTATTCACTACACAACCCACACACATTCTTCACACAACCCACACACATTCTCCACACAACCCACACACATTCTCTACACAACCCACACATATTCTCTACACAACCCACACATTTTCTCTAAACAACCCACACATATTCTCTACACAACCCACACACATTCTCTACACAACCCACACACATTCTCTACACAACCCACACATATTCTCTACACAACCCACACATATTCTCTACACAACCCACACATATTCTCTACACAATCCACACATACTCTCTACACAACCCACACACATTCTCTACACCACACATATTCTCTACACAACCCACACATATTCTCTACACAACCCACACACATTCTCTACACAACCCACACACATTCTCTACACAACCCACACATATTCTCTACACAACCCACACATATTCTCTACACAACCCACACATATTCTCTACACAATCCACACATACTCTCTACACAACCCACACACATTCTCTACACCACACATATTCTCTACACAACCCACACATATTCTCTACACAACCCACACACATTCTCTACACAACCCACACACATTCTCTACACAACCCACACATATTCTCTACACAACCCACACATATTCTCTACACAACCCACACATATTCTCTACACAATCCACACATACTCTCTACACAACCCACACACATTCTCTACACCACACATATTCTCTACACAACCCACACATATTCTCTACAAAACACACATATTCTCCACACAATCCACACATATTCTCTACAAAACACACACATATTCTCCACACAAGCCACACATATTCTCAACACAACCCTCACATATTTTCTACACAACCCACACACATTCTCTACACAACCCACACACATTCTCTCAACAACCCACACATATTCTCTACACAACCCACACACATTCTCTCAACAACCCACACATATTCTCTACACAACACACACATATTCTCAACAAAACACACACATATTCTCCACACAATCCACACATATTCTCTACACAACCCACACATATTCTCTACACAACCCACACACATTCTCTACACCACACATATTCTCTACACAACCCACACATATTCTCTACACAACCCACACACATTCTCTACACCACACATATTCTCTACACAACCCACACATATTCTCTACACAACCCACACACTTTCTCTACACAACCCACACATATTCTCTACACAACCCACACATATTCTCTACACCACACATATTCTCTACACAACCCACACACATTCTCTACACCACACATATTTTCTACACAACCCACACATATTCTCTACACAACCCACACATATTCTCTACACAACCCACACATATTCTCTACACAACCCACACACATTCTCTACACAACCCACACATATTCTCTACACAACCCACACATATTCTCTACACAACCCACACATATTCTCTACACAACCCACACACATTCTCTACACAACCCACACACATTCTCTACACAACCCACACATATTCTCTACACAACACACACATATTCTCTACACAACCCACACATATTCTCTACACAAACCTCACATATTCTCTTTATACCCCACACATATTCTCTACACAACCCACACATATTCTCTACACAAACCTTACATATTCTCTTTATACCCCACACATATTCTCTACACAACCCACACATATTCTCTACACAAACCTCACATATTCTCTTTATACCCCACACATATTCTCTACACAACCCACACATATTCTCTACACAAACCTCACATATTCTCTTTATACCCCACACATATTCTCTACACAACCCACACATATTTTCTTTACAACCCAGACATATTCTCAACAAAAATATCTTACTACAAGTAACTTTAAAGTCAGTCCTTAACTTATCGACCTTTATATCATAGTATACACATTGACCACTGAAGCCTAACAGTTAAAATTACTTTACCAAAGAATACAATACATTTATAATTAAGTACTAGAGACTACACAAAGAACTCTACCATGGAAACAAAGTAAACAATGAATGTTTTGTTTTGTTCATTAGGTACGCCAGCCCCTGTCATTCGTACTGGCCCAACCGAAATGTTTTGTTATTTAGACCTAACAGTCCTGCCCTTTGTGTACCTTGTTCTACCGTTATTCTTGGTTCAATGAACCTCACTGACAAAAGGTTTCAAAACTAGGTCGACCAAATCGTTAGGCGTTTATTACAAACTTGTCAGAATCTCTATCACGTTTTGGTCAATGTTTGTACATTGTGTTTTACCCATTAATAGTTGGAAAAATAAGTAAACGTCTGAATATAATAATAACATGCGTTTGAAAAAAAAATTACTTTAGGGGTCGTCCACAAACTACATCACAGAACTATGGGACGATGTTGACGTAAGGGAGTAGAGGGAGGGTTATGGAAATATGATGGCACACATTAGCATTTTAAAAACCTTAAACGGAAACTGAATTTACAACGGTTATTTTAAATATGTTGACCTATCTCACAAAATATTTTTAAAAAGAAATAAAAAAGCAGTTTTAAGAGACAACGGGGGGGGGGGGGGGTGTAACTTCATTTTTCAGATCATGTTACAATCCTCAACAAGTGTGACTTCTATTATGGCTGGCCCTTATCTATAATAATAGTTTCGCTGTCTGTGTATCTGACAAGAACGCTCTATCTGACAAGAACGCTCTAGAGAAAACACAAGCAATTTAAAAACATGCACAGTAATTCGAAAAACGAAATATGACGTCGACACATTTAGCGTAGAGTAGAACATAATCTCAAACCAGAGAGTGCACACAGTAATGTAATGACGTCATTGATTATCGCGTAAACATTGAAAAAAAGGAAATGTTGTCTAATCTAAATGGTTTGCGTGAAGAGTTTCTTGCATACAATTCTTCGGGTAGGGGCGAAGCCCCACCCCCCGCGTAAGAACGTCTGAGCCCCCCCCCCCCCTCCCCAACTCAAAAGAAATTTTTTCATCGATACTCTATAATAAAATTACCGCCTAATTAATGTGTCTAATCTAAAAAGTGGTTTTCTTGCAATGGGACGGTAGACATGTTTTTTTTTTTGGGGGGGGGGGGGGGGGGGGGTGGAGGGGGTGGGTGTGTGGGGGGTGGGGGGGTGGGGGACTTTTTCCTCCCCGGAGAGGGGTGGGGGGTACTTGAAATTTTCGGGGGCGGGGGTAGAATTTTCTGGGAGGGGGGCGGACACTGGAAAAAGTATATAATTATATTTCGTTGAATGGGACGGTAGACATGTTTTTTTTTGGGGGTGGGGGGGTGGTGGAGGGGTGGGGGGGGTGGTGTGTGGGGTGGGGGGGGGTGGAGGGGTGGGGGGGTGTGTGTGTGGGGTGGGGGGGGTGGGGGTGTGTGTGGGGGGGTGGTGTGTGGGGGGGTGGGGGGTGGTGTGTGGGGGGTGGGGGGGTGGTGTGTGGGGGGGGGGGGTGGGTTGGTTTCAGTGTTTCTTTCAGACTTTTTCCTCCCCGGAGAGGGGTGGGGGGTACTTGAAATTTTCGGGGGCGGGGGTAGAATTTTCTGGGAGGGGGGCGGACACTGGAAAAAGTATATAATTATATTTCGTTGAATGGGACGGTAGACATGTTTTTTTTTGGGGGGGGGGGGGGTGGGGGCCGGTGTGTGGAGGGGGTGGTGTGTGGGGGTGAGGGGTGGGGGGTGGGTGGTGTGTGGGGGGTGGAGGTGTGTGTGGGGGTGGGGGTGGGGGTGGTGTGTGTGGGGTGGGGGGGGTGGGGGGTGTGTGGGGGGGGGGGGGTGGGATGGTTTTAGTTTAGAGAAAAGAGACAGCACTATCAGCCTAGCGCCCGTTGTACCCTTCCTCAACGGGCCATTTATCTAGTCTATAATAATAGTTTCGCTGTCTGTCAAGAACGCTCTGTCTGACAAGAACGCTCTAGAGAAAACACAAGCAAAATAAAAACATGCACAGTAATTCGAAAAACGAAATATGACGTCGACACATTTAGCATATTAATTATTAAAGTTGAAAATAATCTCAAGGCGGAAAGTAATATAATGACGTCATTGATTATCGCGTAAACATTGAATAAACAGGAAATGTTGTCTAATCTAAATGGTTTGCGTGAAGAGTTTCTTGCATACAATTCTTCGGGTAGGGGCGAAGCCCCACCCCCCGCGTAAGAACGTCTGAGGGGGGTGGGGGGGGGGGGGGGTTGAGTGGGGGGGGGTGGTTTTAATTTAGACTTTTTTCCTCCCCGGAGAGGGGTGGGGGTACTTGAAATTTTCGGGGGCGGGGGTAGAATTTTCGGGGAGGGGGGCGGACACTGGAAAAAGTATATAATTATATTTCGTTGAATGGGACGGTAGACATGTTTTTTTTAGGGGGGGGGGTCGTGGGGGGGGGGGGTGGGGGGAGGGGGGGTGGTGTGTGTGTGGGGGGGGGGGGATGGGGGGTGAGTGGGGGGGGTGGTTTTAATTTAGACTTTTTCCTCCCCGGAGAGGGGTGGGGGGTACTTGAAATTTTCGGGGGCGGGGGTAGAATTTTCGGGGAGGGGGCGGACACTGGAAAAAAGTATATAATTATATTTTGTTGAATGGGACGGTAGACATGCTTTTTTTTTTTGGGGGGGGGGGGTGGGTGGGGGGTGGGGGGGGGGGGGTGGTGTGTGTGTGGGGGGGGGGTGGGTGGGGGGTGGGGGGGTGGGGGGGTGAGTGGGGGGGGGGTGGTTTTAATTTAGACTTTTTCCTCCCCGGAGAGGGGTGGGGGGTACTTGAAATTTTCGGGGGCGGGTGTAGAATTTTCGGGGAGGGGGCGGACACTGGAAAAAGTATATAATTATATTTCGTTGAATGGGACGGTAGACATGTTTTTTTTTTGGGGGGGGGGGGGTGGGGGGTGGGGGGTGGTGTGTGTGTGGGGTGGTGTGTGTAGGGGTGGGGGTGGGGGGGTGGTGTGGGTGGGGGGGGGGTGGGTTGGGTGGTGTGGGTGGGGGTGGGGGGGTGTGGGTGGGGGTGGGGGGTGGTGTGTGTGGGGGGGTGGTTTTTGTTTAGAGAAAAGAGACAGCACTATCAACCTAGCGCCCGGTGTATCCTTCCTCAACGGGCCATTTTTTCTAGTATTATAGATTCGTCTTTAAAAGATTAATGTGTTTAGGTTGAAGAGATCAGTCAGAATACCGCGTTCACAAAATTAGTTACTAGATCTAATACTGAACTTCTGTAGACGTTAAAAATCACACTAAGGTTCTACTTTAAGTAAACCTAAGTCATTTTGGTTCTTTATTTAGATAGCTCTTTAGTTGAATAGATGGTTGGATGATTGCGACTTGGAAATCTAAATGAGAATAACCAGATGTTTATATGATCCAAATAGTTACGACATTTTAATCCAAATAACTGAAAAACAGGAAAACAAACTGCATCATCTATTATTTTTTTCCTTCTTATAACTGATAAAAATAAGACAAAACATTATA